>NW_022589695.1:0-135830 GCF_009834535.1 Camelus ferus | reverse complement strand
TGTCCCAACAAGCTAGGTGAAGGACGGCTTTTCACACACTGATATACCTCAGAACTTAGCATGGAGAGTCGTTCGTTCATCTAGCACAAAGGGAACGGTGTGCAGGAGAAACTTTAACCCTGAATTTCTCAGTGTGTCCTAGCGCCGGTATAAAGTTCCTGGAGATTTCACTGTAAAGTCTTGTTGGAGCTGGTAACTCCCAATATATTTGTAAGGATTGAAGTTTGCAACTGAAAAGAAACTTTCTTTTCCCAACAAGCTAGGTGAAGGACGGCTTTCACACACACTTATCTCTCAGAACTCAGCATGTGGAGAGTCGTTCGTTCATCTAGTACAAAGGGAATGGGTTGCAGGGGAAGTTTTTACTCTGGATTCTCAGTGTGTTTCCTAGTGCCGGTTTGAAGTTCCTGCAGTTTTCACTATAAAACCGAGTTGGAGCTAGTACCTCCCCATATATATGTATGGATTGGAGTTTGCAACTTAAAAGATACTTTGTGTTCCCAACAAGCTAGTTGAAGGACGGCTTTCACACACACTTATCTCTCAGAAATGAGCATGTGGAGAGACGTTCGTTCATCTAGCACAAAAGAACGGGTTGCAGGATAAACTTTACTCTGATTTCTCAGTGTGTTTCCTATTGCCGGTTTGAAGTTCCTGCAGTTTTCACTGTAAAACCGTGTTGGAGCTGGAACCTACCCATACATATGTAAGGAGTAGAGTTTGCAACTGAAAAGTAACTTTGTGTTCCCAACGAGCTAGGTGAAGGACGGCTTTCCCACACACTTATCACTCAGAACTGAGCATGTGGAGAGACGTTCGTTCATCTAGCACAAAGGGAATGGGTTGCAGGAGAAATTTTTACTGTGGTTTCTCAGTGTGTTTCTTAGTGCCAGTTTGAATTTCCTACAGTTTTCACTGTAAAACCGAGTTGGAGCTATTACCTCCCCATATATATGTATGGAGTGGAGTTTGCAAGTGAAAAAACTTTGTGTTTCCAACACTCTAGCTGAAGGTCGGCTTTCAAACAAACTTTTCTATCAGAACTGTTCATGTGGAGAGACATTCTTTCATCTAGCACAAAGGGAACGGGTTGCAGGAGAAACTTTTACTCTGGTTTCTCAGTGTGTTTCCTAGAGCCGGTTTGAACTTCCTGCAGTTTTCACTGTAAAACCATGTTGGAGCTGGTAATTCCCCATATATATTTAAGGTTTGGAGTTTGCAACTGAAAAGAAACTTTGTGTCCCAAACAGCTAGGTGAAGGACGGCTTTCACACACTGATATAACTCAGAACTGAGCATGTGGAGAGTCGTTCGTTCATCTAGCACAAAGGGAACCGGTTGCAGGAGAAAATTTAACTCTGATTTCTCAGTGTGTTTCCTAGCGCCGGTTTGAAGTTCCTGGAGATTTCACTATAAAATCGTGTTAGAGCTGGTAACTCCCAATATATATGTAAGGATTGGAGTTTGCAACTGAAATAAACTTTCTTTTCCCAACAAGCTATGTGAAGGACGGTTTTCACACACAATTATCTATCAGAACTGAGCATGTGGTGTGTCGTTCGTTCATCTAGCACAAAGGGAATGGGTTGCAGGAGAAATTTTTACTGTGGTTTCTCAGTGTGTTTCCTAGTTCCGGTTTGAAGTTCCTGCAGTTTTCACTTTAAAACTGAGTTGGAGGTATTACCTCCCCATATACATGTATGGAGTGTAGTTTGCAACTGAAAAAAACATTGTGTTTCCAACAATCTAGTTGAAGGACGGCTTTCAAACAAACATTCTATCAGAACTGAGCATGTGGAGAGAAGTTCGTTCATCCACCACAAAGGGAACTGGTTGCAGGAGAACCTTTTACTCTGGCTTTCTCAGTGTGTTTCCTAGTGCCGGTTTGATGTTCCTGCTGTTTTCAAGGTAAAACAGAGTTGGAGCTTGTACCTCCCCATATATATGTACGGAGTGGCATATGCAAATGAAAAGAAACTTTGTGTTCCCAATAAGCTAATTGAATTAGAGCTTTCACACACAATTATCTCTCAGAACTGAGCATGTGGAGTGTCCTTCGTTCATCTAGCACAAGGGAACGGGTAGCAGGAGAAAGTTTTACTCTGGTTTCTCAGTGTGTTTCGTAGTGCAGGTTTGAAATTCCTGCAGATTTCACTGTGAAACCGAGTTGGAGCTAGTACCTCCCCATATATATGTACGGAGTGGAGTTTGCAACTGAAAAGAAACTTTGTTTTCCAAACATGATATTGAAGTTCGGCTTTCACTCACACTTATCCCTCAGAAATGAGCATGTGGAGAGACGTTCGTTCATCTAGCACAAACGGAACGGGTTGCAGGACAAACTTTTACTCTGGTTTCTCAGTGTGTTTCCTATTGCCGGTTTGAAGTTCCTGCAGTTTTCACTGTGATACCGTGTTGGATCTGGTACCTCCCCATATATATGTAAGGATTGGAGTTTGCAACTGAAAAGAAACTTTCTTTTCCCAACAAGCTAGGTGAAGGACGGCTTTCACACACATTTATCTCTCAGAACTCAGCATGTGGAGAGTAGTTCATTCATCTAGTACAAAGGGAACGGTTCGCAAGGGAAACATTTACTCTTGTTTCCCAGTGCTTTTCCAAGTGCCTGTTTGAAGTTCCTGCAGTTTTCACTATAAAACGGGGTTGGAGCTATTACCACCACATATATATGTATGGATTGGGGTTTGCAACTGAAAAGAAACTTTGAGTTCAGAACAAGCTAGGTGAAGATCGGCTTTCACACACACTTACATTTCAGAACTCAGCATGTGGAGAGACGTTCGTTCATCTAGCACAAAGGGAACGGGTTGCAGGAGAAACTTTTACTCTGGCTTTCTCAGTGTGTTTCCTAGTGCCGGTTTGATGTTCTTGCTGTTTTCAAGGTAAAACAGTGTAGGAGCTTGTATCTCCCCATATATATGTATGGAATGGCGTATGCAACTGAAAAGAAACATTGTGTTCCCAATAAGCTAAATGAAATAGAGCTTTCACACACAATTATCTCTCAGAACTGAGCATTGGAGTGTCCTTCGTTCATCTAGCACAAAGGGAACGGTTAGCAGGGAAAAGTTTTACTCTGGACACTCAGTGTGTTCCTAGTGCCGGTTTGAAGTTCCTGCAGATTTCACTGTAAAACCGAGTTGGAGCTAGTACCTCCCCATATATATGTACGGAGTGGCGTTTGCAACTGAAAAAACTTTGTGTTTCCAACAATCTAGTTGAAGGACGGCTTTCACACACACAGATCTGTGAGAACTGAGCATGTGGAGAGTCGTTCGTTCATCTAGCACAAAGTGAACGGGTTGCAGGAGACACTTTTACTCTGGTTTCACAGGGTGTTTCCTAGAGCCGGATTGAACTTCCTGCAGTTATCACTGTAAAACCGTGTTGGAGCTGATAAACTTCCCCATATATAATTAAGGTTTGGTGTTTGCAACTGAAAAGAAATTTTGTGTCCCAACAAGCTAGGTGAAGGACGGCTTTCACACACTGATATATCTCAGAACTTAGCATTTGGAGAGTCGTTCGTTCATCTAGCACAAAAGGAACCGGTTGCAGGAGAAACATTAACTCTGATTTCTCAGTGTGTTTCCTAGCGCCGGTTTGAAGTTCCTGGAGATTTCACTGTAAAATCGTGTTGGATCTGGTAACTCCCAATATATATGTAAGGATTGGAGTTTGCAACTGAAAAGAAACTTTCTTTTCCCAACAAGCTAGGTGAAGGACGGCTTTCACACACACTTATCTCTCAGAACTCAGCATGTGGAGAGTCGTTCGTTCATCTAGTACAAAGGGAATGGGTTGCAGGGGAAGTTTTTACTCTGGATTCTCAGTGTGTTTCCTAGTGCCGGTTTGAAGTTCCTTCAGTTTTCACTATAAAACCGAGTTGGAGCTAGTACCTCCCCATATATATGTATGGAGTGGAGTTTGCAACTGAAAAGAAACTTTGTGTTCCCAACAAGCTAGTTGAAGGACGGCTTTCACACACACTTATCTCTCAGAACTGAGCATGTTAGAGACGTTGGTTCATCTAGCACAAAGGGAACGGTTTGCAAGAGAAACTTTTACTCTCTTTTCCCAGTGCTTTTCCAAGTGTCTGTTTGAAGTTCCTGCAGTTTTCACTATAAAACGGAGTTGGAGCTAGTACCACCCCATATATATGTATGGATTGGGGTTTGCAA
Organism: Camelus ferus; assembly: GCF_009834535.1. Classification (NCBI taxonomy): domain Eukaryota; kingdom Metazoa; phylum Chordata; class Mammalia; order Artiodactyla; family Camelidae; genus Camelus; species Camelus ferus. Next base: position 131,628 of record NW_022589695.1, on the reverse strand, counting down.
CTGAAAAGAAACTTTGAGTTCAGAACAAGCTAGGTGAAGGTCGGCATTCACACACAATTATCTTTCAGAACTGAGCATGTGGAGATACGTTCGTTCATCTAGCACAAATGAACGGTTTGCAGGATAAACTTTACTCTGGTTTCTCAGTGTGTTTCCTAGTTCCGGTTTGAAGTTCCTGCAGTTTTTACTGTGAAACAGTTTTGGATCTGGTACCTCCACTTATATATGTAAGGAGTGGGGTTTGCAACTGAAAAGAAACTTTTGTTCCAAACAAGCTAGGTGAAGGAAGGCTTTAACACACACTTATCTCTCAGAACTGAGCATGTGGAGAGACGTTCCTTCATCTAGCACAAAGGGAATGGGTTGCAGGAGAAATTTTTACTGTGGTTTCTCAGTGTGTTTCTTAGTGCCAGTTTGAATTTCCTACAGTTTTCACTGTAAAACCGAGTTGGAGCTATTACCTCCCCATATATATGTATGGAGTGGAGTTTGCAAGTGAAAAAACTTTGTGTTTCCAACACTCTAGCTGAAGGTCGGCTTTCAAACAAACTTTTCTATCAGAACTGTTCATGTGGAGAGACATTCTTTCATCTAGCACAAAGGGAACGGGTTGCAGGAGAAACTTTTACTCTGGTTTCTCAGTGTGTTTCCTAGAGCCGGTTTGAACTTCCTGCAGTTTTCACTGTAAAACCATGTTGGAGCTGGTAATTCCCCATATATATTTAAGGTTTGGAGTTTGCAACTGAAAAGAAACTTTGTGTCCCAAAAAGCTAGGTGAAGGACGGCTTTCACACACTGATATCACTCAGAACTCAGCATGTGGAGAGTCGTTCGTTCATCTAGCACAAAGGGAACCGGTTGCAGGAGAAAATTAACTCTGATTTCTCAGTGTGTTTCCTAGCGCCGGTTTGAAGTTCCTGGAGATTTCACTATAAAATCGTGTTAGAGCTGGTAACTCCCAATATATATGTAAGGATTGGAGTTTGCAACTGAAATAAACTTTCTTTCCCAACAAGCTATGTGAAGGACGGTTTTCACACACAATTATCTATCAGAACTGAGCATGTGGTGTGTCGTTCGTTCATCTAGCACAAAGGGAATGGGTTGCAGGAGAAATTTTTACTGTGGTTTCTCAGTGTGTTTCCTAGTTCCGGTTTGAAGTTCCTGCAGTTTTCACTTTAAAACTGAGTTGGAGTTATTACCTCCCCATATACATGTATGGAGTGTAGTTTGCAACTGAAAAAAACATTGTGTTTCCAACAATCTAGGTGAAGGACGGCTTTCAAACAAACATTCTATCAGAACTGAGCATGTGGAGAGAAGTTCGTTCATCCACCACAAAGGGAACTGGTTGCAGGAGAACCTTTTACTCTGGCTTTCTCAGTGTGTTTCCTAGTGCCGGTTTGATGTTCCTGCTGTTTTCAAGGTAAAACAGAGTTGGAGCTTGTACCTCCCCATATATATGTACGGAGTGGCATATGCAAATGAAAAGAAACTTTGTGTTCCCAATAAGCTAATTGAATTAGAGCTTTCACACACAATTATCTCTCAGAACTGAGCATGTGGAGTGTCCTTCGTTCATCTAGCACAAAGGGAACGGGTAGCAGGAGAAAGTTTTACTCTGGTTTCTCAGTGTGTTTCCTAGTGCAGGTTTGAAATTCCTGCAGATTTCACTGTGAAACCGAGTTGGAGCTAGTACCTCCCCATATATATGTACGGAGTGGAGTTTGCAACTGAAAAGAAACTTTGTTTTCCAAACATGATATTTGAAGTTCGGCTTTCACTCACACTTATCCCTCAGAAATGAGCATGTGGAGAGACGTTCGTTCATCTAGCACAAACGGAACGGGTTGCAGGACAAACTTTTACTCTGGTTTCTCAGTGTGTTTCCTATTGCCGGTTTGAAGTTCCTGCAGTTTTCACTGTGATACCGTGTTGGATCTGGTACCTCCCCATATATATGTAAGGATTGGAGTTTGCAACTGAAAAGAAACTTTCTTTTCCCAACAAGCTAGGTGAAGGACGGCTTTCACACACATTTATCTCTCAGAACTCAGCATGTGGAGAGTAGTTCATTCATCTAGTACAAAGGGAACGGTTCGCAAGGGAAACATTTACTCTTGTTTCCCAGTGCTTTTCCAAGTGCCTGTTTGAAGTTCCTGCAGTTTTCACTATAAAACGGGGTTGGAGCTATTACCACCACATATATATGTATGGAGTGGGGTTTGCAACTGAAAAGAAACTTTGAGTTCAGAACAAGCTAGGTGAAGATCGGCTTTCACACACACTTACATTTCAGAACTCAGCATGTGGAGAGACGTTCGTTCATCTAGCACAAAGGGAACGGGTTGCAGGAGAAACTTTTACTCTGGCTTTCTCAGTGTGTTTCCTAGTGCCGGTTTGATGTTCTTGCTGTTTTCAAGGTAAAACAGTGTAGGAGCTTGTATCTCCCCATATATATGTATGGAATGGCGTATGCAACTGAAAAGAAACATTGTGTTCCCAATAAGCTAAGTGAAATAGAGCTTTCACACACAATTATCTCTCAGAACTGAGCATTGGAGTGTCCTTCGTTCATCTAGCACAAAGGGAACGGTTAGCAGGGGAAAGTTTTACTCTGGATCACTCAGTGTGTTTCCTAGTGCCGGTTTGAAGTTCCTGCAGATTTCACTGTAAAACCGAGTTGGAGCTAGTACCTCCCCATATATATGTACGGAGTGGCGTTTGCAACTGAAAAAAACTTTGTGTTTCCAACAATCTAGTTGAAGGACGGCTTTCACACACACAGATCTGTGAGAACTGAGCATGTGGAGAGTCGTTCGTTCATCTAGCACAAAGTGAACTGGTTGCAGGAGACACTTTTACTCTGGTTTCTCAGGGTGTTTCCTAGAGCCGGATTGAAATTCCTGCAGTTATCACTGTAAAACCGTGTTGGAGCTGATAACTCCCCATATATAATTAAGGTTTGGTGTTTGCAACTGAAAAGAAATTTTGTGTCCCAACAAGCTAGGTGAAGGACGGCTTTCACACACTGATATATCTCAGAACTTAGCATTTGGAGAGTCGTTCGTTCATCTAGCACAAAGGGAACCGGTTGCAGGAGAAACTTAACTCTGATTTCTCAGTGTGTTTCCTAGCGCCGGTTTGAAGTTCCTGGAGATTTCACTGTAAAATCGTGTTGGATCTGGTAACTCCCAATATATATGTAAGGATTGGAGTTTGCAACTGAAAAGAAACTTTCTTTTCCCAACAAGCTAGGTGAAGGACGGCTTTCACACACACTTATCTCTCAGAACTCAGCATGTGGAGAGTCGTTCGTTCATCTAGTACAAAGGGAATGGGTTGCAGGGGAAGTTTTTACTCTGGATTCTCAGTGTGTTTCCTAGTGCCGGTTTGAAGTTCCTGCAGTTTTCACTATAAAACCGAGTTGGAGCTAGTACCTCCCCATATATATGTATGGAGTGGAGTTTGCAACTGAAAAGAAACTTTGTGTTCCCAACAAGCTAGTTGAAGGACGGCTTTCACACACACTTATCTCTCAGAACTGAGCATGTTTAGAGACGTTGGTTCATCTAGCACAAAGGGAACGGTTTGCAAGAGAAACTTTTACTCTCTTTTCCCAGTGCTTTTCCAAGTGTCTGTTTGAAGTTCCTGCAGTTTTCACTATAAAACGGAGTTGGAGCTAGTACCACCCCATATATATGTATGGATTGGGGTTTGCAACTGAAAAGAAACTTTGAGTTCAGAACAAGCTAGGTGAAGGTCGGCTTTCACACACAATTATCTTTCAGAACTGAGCATGTGGAGATACGTTCGTTCATCTAGCACAAATGAACGGGTTGCAGGATAAACTTTACTCTGGTTTCTCAGTGTGTTTCCTAGTTCCGGTTTGAAGTTCCTGCAGTTTTTTACTGTGAAAACAGTTTTGGATCTCGTACCTTCCATATTATATGAGGATGGGGGTTTGCAACTGAAAAGAACTTTTTGTTCCAAACAAGCTAGGTGAAGGACGGCTTTAACACACACTTATCTCTCAGAACTGAGCATGTGGAGATACGTTCGTTCATCTAGCACAAAGGGGAATGGTGCAGAGAAATTTTTACTCTGGTTTTCTCAGTGTGTTTCCTAGTGCCGGTTTGAAGTTCCTACATTTTTCACTGTAATACCAAGTTGGATTATTACCTCCCCATATATATGTATGGAGTTGGGTTTGCAACTGAAAAGCTATGTGTTTCCAACAATCTAGGTGTAGGTCGGCTTTCAAACAACCTTTTCTATCAGAACTGATCATGTGGAGAGACGCTCGTTCATCTAGCACAAGGGAATGGTTTGCTGGAGAAATTTTACTGTAGTTTCTCAGTGTGTTTCTTAGTGCCGGTTTTGAAGTCCTAGCAGTTTTCACTGTGACTACCAGTTTGGATTGATTACCTCCTCATATATTATGTAAGGAGATGGGAGTATGGCAACTGAAAGAACTATGTGTTCCCAACAAGCTAGGTGAAGGTACGGCTTCCAAACACACTGATCTATCAGAACTGAGCATGTGGAGAGACGTTCATTTCATCTATCACAAACGTGAACGTGATTGCAGGAGAAACTTTTATCTCTGGTTTCTCAGTGTAATGTGTTTCCTAGAGCCGGTTTGAACTTCCTGCAGTTTTCATCTGTTGAAAAAGCTGGATCTATATCCTCCCTCATATATATGTTAATGGGAGTGGGAGTTTGCTAACTGAAAGAACGTGTGTTCCCAACAAGCTAGGGTGAAGTATGGCTTCAACACACACTGATCTAACTGAGAACTGAGCATGTGGAGAGACGTTCATTCATCTAGCACAAACGTGAACGTGATTGACAGGAGACACTTTTACTCTGGTTCTCAGTGTGTTTCCTAAGCCGGGTTGAATTTCCTGCAGTTTTCACTGTAAAACCGTGTTGGAGCTGGTAACTCCCCATATATATTTAAGGTTTGGAGTTTGCAACTGAAAAGTAACTTTGTGATCGAAACAAGGGAGGTGAAGGACAGCTTTCACACACACATATTTCTCAGAACTGAGCATGTGGAGAGTCGTTCGTTCATCTAGCACAAAGGGAACCTGTTGCAGGAAAAACTTTTACTCTGATTTCTCAGTGTGTTTCCTAGCGCCTTTTTGAAGTTCCTGGAAATTTCACTGTAAAACCGTGTTGGAGCTGGTAACTCCCCATATATATGTAAGGATTGGATTTTGCACCTGAATAGATACCTTGTTTTCCCAACAAGCTAGGTGAAGTACGGCTTTCACACACACTTATCTCTCAGAACCAGGCATGTGGAGAGTCGTTCTTTCATCTAGTACAAAGTGAATGGGTTGCAGGTGAAATTTTTACACTGGATTCTCAGTGTGTTTCCTAGTGCCGGTTTGAAGTTCCTGCAGTTCTCACAGTAAAACCAAGTTGGAGCTATTACCTCCCCATATGTATGTATGGAGTGGAGTTTGCAACTGAAAAAACTTTGTGTTTCCATCAATCTAGGTGAAGTTCGGCTTTCAAACAAACTTTTCTATCAGAACTGATCATGTGGAGAGACGTTCGTTCATCTAGCAAAAAGGGAACTGGTTGCAGGAGAAACTTTTACTCTGGTTTCTCAGTGTGTTTCCTAGTGCCGGTTTGAATTTCCTGCAGTTTTCACAGTAAAACCAAGCTGGAGCTTGTACCTTCCCATATATATGTATGGAGTGGAGTTTGCAACTGAAAAGAATCTTTGTGTTCACAACAAGCTAGGTGAAGGACGGCTTTCACACACACGTATCTCTCAGAACTGAACATGTGGAGAGACATTCGTTCATCTAGCACAAAGGGAACGGGTTGCAGGAGAAACTTTTACTCTGGTTTCTCAGTGTGTTTCCTAGAGCCGTTTTGAACTTCCTGCAGGTTTCAATGTAAAACCGAGTTGGAGCTAGTATCTCCCATATATATGTATGGACTGGAGTTTGCAACTGAATAGAAACTTTGTGTTCCCAACAAGCTAGGTGAAGGACGGCTTTCACACACACTGATCTCTGAGAACGGAGCATGTCTAGAGACGTTCGTTCATCTTGCACAAAGTGAACGGGTTGCAGGAGACACTTTTACTCTGGTTTCTCAGTGTGTTTCCTAGAGCCGGTTTGAACTTCCTGCAGTTTTCACTGTAAAACCGTGTTGGAGCTGGTAACTCCCCATACATATTTAAGGTTTGGAGTTTGCAACTGAAAAGAAACTTTGTGTTCCCAACAAGCTAGGTGAAGGACGGCTTTCACACACACATATTTCTCAGAACTGAGCATGTGGAGAGTCGTTCGTTCATCTAGCAAAAAGGGAACCGGTTGCAGGAGAAACTTTTACTCTCATTTCTCAGTGTGTTTCCTAGCGCCGGTTTGAAGTTCCTGGAAATTTCACTGTAAAACCGTGTTGGAGCTGGTAACTCCCCATATATATGTAAGGATTGGAGTTTGCAACTGAATAGATACTTTGTTTTCCCAACAAGCTAGGTTAAGGACGGTTTCACACACACTTATCTCTCAGAACTGAGCATGTGGAGTGTCCTTCGTTCACCTAGCACAAAGGGCACGGGTAGCAGGAGAAAATTTTTTCTCCGGATTCTCAGTGTGTTTCCTAGGGCCGGTTTGAAGTTCCTGCAGATTTCACTGTAAAACCGATTTGGAGCTAGTACCTCCCCATATATATGTACGGAGTTGAGTTTGCAACTGAAAAGAAACTTTGTTTTCCAAACAAGATAGGTGAAGGTCGGCTTTCACACACTCTTATACCTCAGAACTGAGCATGTGGATAGACGTTCGTTTATCTAGCACAAATGGAACGGGTTGCAGGAGGAACTTTTACTCTTGTTTCTCAGTGTGTTTCCTAGTTCCGGTTTGAAGTTCCTGCAGTTTTCACTGTGTAACAGTGTTGGATCTGATACCTCCCCTTATATATGTAAGGAGTGGAGTTTGCAACTGAAAAGAACTTTTTGTTCCCAACAAGCTAGTTGAAGGACGGCTTTAACACACATTGATCTCTGAGAAATGAGCATGTGTAGAGACGTTCGTTCATCTAGCAAAAAGTGAACGTGTTGCAGGAGGCACTTTTACTCTGGTTTCTCAGTGTGTTTCCTAGTGCAGGTTTGAATTTCCTGCAGTTTTCACAGTAAAACCGTGTTGGAGCTAGTATCTCCCCATATATATGTATGGAGTGTAGTTTGCAACTGAAAAGTAACTTTGTGTTCCCAACAAGCTAGTTGAAGGACGGCTTTAACACACATTGAACTCTGAGAATTGAGCATGTGTAGAGACGTTTGTTCATCTAGCACAAAGTGAACGTGTTGCAGGAGACACTTTAACTCTGGTTTCTCAGTGTGTTTCCTAGAGCCGGTTTGCAGTTCCTGCAGTTTTCACTCTAAAACCGTGGTGGAGCTGGTAACTCCCCATATATATTTAAGGTTTGGAGTTTCCAACTGAAAAGATACTTTGTTTTCCCAACAAGCTAGGTGAAGGACGGCTTTCACACACACTTATCTCTCAGAACTCAGCATGTGGAGAGTCGTTCGTTCATCTAGTACAAAGGGAATGGGTTGCAGGTGAAATTTTTACACTGGATTCTCTGTGTGTTTCCTAGTGCCGGTTTGAATTTCCTGCAGTTTTCACAGTAAAACCGAGCTGGAGCTTGTACCTTCCCATATATATGTATGGAGTGGGGTTTGCAACTGAAAAGAATCTTTGTGTTCACAACAAGCTAGGTGAAGGACGGCTTTCACACACACGTATCTCTCAGAACTGAGCATGTTGAGAGTCCTTCGTTCATCTAGCACAAAGGGAACGTGTAGCAGGAGAAAATTTTACTCTGGATTCTCAGTGTGTATCCTATGGCCGGTTTGAAGTTCCTGCAATTTTCACGGTAAAACCGAGTTGGAACTAGTACCTCACCATATATATGTACCGAGTTGAGTTTGCAACTGAAAAGAAACTTTGTTTTCCAAACAAGATAGGTGAAGGTCGGCTTTCACACACACTTATCCCTCAGAACTGAGCATGTAGAGAGACGTTCGTTTATCTAGCACAGAGGGAACGGGTTGCAGGAGAAACTTTTACTCTTGTTTCTCAGTGTGTTTCCTAGTGCCAGTTTGAAGTTCCTGCAGTTTTCACTGTGAAAAAGTTTTGGATCTGATACCTCCTCATATATATGTAAGGAGTGGAGTTTGCAACTGAAAAGAAACTTTGTGTTCCCAACAAGCTAGTTGAAGTACGGCTTTCAAACACACTGATTTCTCAGAACTGAGCATGTGGAGAGACGTTCATTCATCTAGCAAAAACGGAACGGATTGCAGGAGAAACTTTTACTCTGGTTCTCAGTGTGTTTCCTAGAGCCGGTTTGAATTTCCTGCAGTTTTCACTGTAAAACCCTGTTGGAGCTGGTAACTCCCCATATATATTTAAGGTTTGGAGTTTGCAACTGAAAAGTAACTTTGTGATCGAAACAAGGGAGGTGAAGGACAGCTTTCACACACACATATTTCTGAGAACTGAGCATGTGGAGAGTCGTTCGTTCATCTAGCACAAAGCGAACCTGTTGCAGGAAAAACTTTTACTCTGATTTCTCAGTGTGTTTCCTAGCGCCTTTTTGAAGTTCCTGGAAATTTCACTGTAAAAGCGTGTTGGAGCTGGTAACTCCCCATATATATGTAAGGATTGGATTTTGCACCTGAATAGATACTTTGTTTTCCCAACAAGCTAGGTGAAGTACGGCTTTCACACACACTTATCTCTCAGAACCAGGCATGTGGAGAGTCGTTCTTTCATCTAGTACAAAGTGAATGGGTTGCAGGTGAAATTTTTACACTGGATTCTCAGTGTGTTTCCTAGTGCCGGTTTGAAGTTCCTGCAGTTCTCACAGTAAAACCAAGTTGGAGCTATTACCTCCCCATATGTATGTATGGAGTGGAGTTTGCAACTGAAAAAACTTTGTGTTTCCATCAATCTAGGTGAAGTTCGGCTTTCAAAAAAACTTTTCTATCAGAACTGATCATGTGGAGAGACGTTCGTTCATCTAGCAAAAAGGGAACTGGTTGCAGGAGAAACTTTTACTCTGGTTTCTCTGTGTGTTTCCTAGAGCCGGTTTGAATTTCCTGCAGTTTTCAGTGTAAAACCGAGTTGGAGCTAGTACCTCACAATATATATGTAAGGAGTGGAGTTTGCAACTGAAAGAAACTTTGTGTTCCTAACAAGCTAGGTGAAGGACGGCTTTCACACACTCTTATCTCTCAGAACTGAGCATGTGGAGAGAAGATCGTTCATCTAGCACAAAGGGAACTGGTTGCAGGAGAAACTTTTACTCTGGTTTCTCAGTGTGTTTCCTAGTGCCGGTTTGAAGTTCCTGCAGTTTTCCCTGTAAAACCGAGTTGGAGCTAGTACCTACCCATATAAGTGTATGGAGTGAAGTTTGCAACATGAAAAGTAACTATGTGTTCCCAACAAGATAGGTGAAGGACGGCTTTCACACACAATATCTCTCAGAACTGAGCATGTGGAGAGTCTTTCGTTCATCTAGCACAAATGGAACTGGGTTGCAGGAGAAACTTTACTCTGGTTTCTCAGTGTGTTTCCTAGTGCCGGTTTGGAAGTTCCTGCAGTTTTCACTGTAAAACAGAGTTGGAGCTAGTACCTCCCCATATATTGTATGGAGTGGAGTATGCAACTTAATAGAAACTTTGTGTTCCCAACAAGCTAGGTGAAGGACGGCTTTCACACACAATTATCTCTCAGAACTGAGCATGTGGAGAGTCGTTCGTTCATCTAGCACAAATGGAATCGGGTTGCAGGATAAACATTTTACTCTGGTTTCTCAGTGTGTTTCCTAGTGCCGGTTTGAAGTTCCTGCAGTTTTCACTGGAAAATCGATTTGGAGCTAGTACCTCCCCATATATATGTACGGAGTGGAGTTTGCAAATGAAAAGAAACTTTGTGTTCCCAAAAAGCTAGGTGAAGTACGGCTTTCACACACACTTATCTCTCAGAAGTGAGCATGTGGTGATACTTTCGTTCATCTAGCAAATGGGAACGGGTTGCAGGAGAAACTTTACTATGGTTTCTCAGTTTGTTTCCTAGTGCTGGTATGAAGTTCCTGCAGTTGTCACTGTAAAACATGTTTGGAGCTAGTAGCTCCCCATATATATGTATGGAGAGGTGTTTGCCACTGAAAGAAACTTTGTGTTCCCAACAAGCCAGTTGAAGGATGGCTTTAACACACAGTAACCTCTCAGAACTGAGCATGTGGAGAGACGTTCGTTCATCTAGCATAAAGGGAATGGGTTGCAGGAGAAACTTTTACTCTGGTTTCTCAATGTGTTTCCTAGTACCGGTTTGAAGTTCCTGCAGTTTTCACTGTAAAACCGAGGTGGAGCTTGTACCTCCCCATATACATGTATGGAGTGGGGTTTGCAAATGAGAAGAAACTTTGTGTTCCCAAACAGCTAGGTGAAGTACGGCTTTCACACACAATTATCTCCCAGAACTGAGCATGTGGAGAGACGTTCGTTCATCTAGCACAAAGGGAACGGGTTGCAGGAGAAACTTTTACTCTTGTTTCTCAGTGTGTTCCTAGTGCCGGTTTGAAGTTCCTGCAGTTTTCACTGTGAAACCGTGTTGGATCTGGTACCTCCCCATATATATGTAAGGATTGGAGTTTGCAACTGAAAAGAAAATTTGTGTTCCAAACAAGTTAGCTCAAAGACGGCTTTCACACACAATTATCTCCCAGAAATGAGCATGTGGAGAGTCGTACGTTCGTCTATCACAAAGGGAATGGGTTGCAGGAGAAACTTTTACTCTGGATTCTCAATGTGTTTCCTAGTAACGGTTTGAAGTTCCTGCAGTTTTCACTGTAAAATCGAGGTGGAGCTTGTACCTCCCCATATAAATGTATGGAGTGGGGTTTGCAAATGAGAAGAAACTTTGTGTTCCCAAAAAGCTAGGTGAAGTACGGCTTTCAGACACAATTATCTCTCAAAACTGATCATGTGGAGAGACGTTCGTTCATCTAGCACGAATGGAACGTAATGCAGGAGTAACTTTTTCTCTGTTTTCTCAGTTTTATTCCAATTGCCGGTTTAAAATTCCTGCAGTTTTCACTGTAAAACAGATTTGGAGCTTGTACCTCCCCATATATATGTATGGAGTGGGGTATGCAACTGAAAAGAAACTTTGTGTTCCCAATAAGTTATGGGAAGGACGGCTTTCACACACAATTATCCCTCAGAACTGAGCATGTGGAGAGACGTTGGTTCATCTAGCACAAAGGGAACGGTTTGCAAGAGAAACTTTTACTCTGGTTTCCCAGTGCTTTTCCAAATGCCTGTTTGAAGTTCCTGCAGTTTACACCATAAAACGGAGTTGGAGCTAGTACCAACCCATATAAATGTATGGAGTGGAGTTTGAAACTGAAAAGAAACTTTGTGTTCCCAACAAGCTAGGTAAAGTACGGCTTTCACACACACTGATTTCTCTGAAATGAGCATGTGGAGAGACGTTCGTTCATCTAGCAAAAATGGAACTGATTGCAGTAGAATGTTTTACTCTGGATTCTCAGTGTGTTTCCTAGTGCCGGTTTAACGTTCCTGTAGTTTTCACTGTAAAACCGAGTTGGTGCTAGTACCTCCCAATATATATTTAAGGAGTGGAGTTTGCAACTGAAAGAAACTTTGTGTTCCCAATAAGCTAAGTTAAGTACGGCTTTCACACACAATTATCTCTCAGAACTGAGCATGTGGGGAGTCCTTCGTTCATTTAGCACAAAGGGAACGGGTAGCAGGAGAAAATTTTACTCTGGAATCTCAGTGTGTATCCTAGGGCCCGTTTGAATTTCCTGCAGTTTTCACGGTAAAACCGAGTTGGAACTAGTACTTCCCCATATATATGTACGGAGTTGAGTTTGCAACTGAAAAGAAACTTTGCTTTCCAAACAAGAAAGGTGAAGGTCGGCTTTCACACACACTTATCCCTCAGAACTGAGCATGTAGTGAGACGTTCGTTTATCTAGCACAAAAGGAACGGGTTGCACGAGAAACTTTTACTCTTGTTTCTCAGTGTGTTTAATAGTGCCAGTTTGTAGTTCCTGCAGTTTTCACTGTGAAACAATGTTGGATCTGATACCTCCCCATATATATGTAAGGAGTGGAGTTTGCAACTGAAAAGAAAGTTTGTATTCCATACAAGCTATGTGAAGGACGGCTTTAACACACACTTATCTCTCAGAACTGAGCATGTGGAGAGTCGTTCGTTCATCTAGCACAAAGGGAATGGGTTGCAGAAGAAATTTTTACTCTGGTTTCTCAGTGTGTTTCCTAGTGCCGGCTTGAATTTCCTGCAGTTTTCACTGTAAAACCGAGTTGGAGCTAGTACCTCCCCATATATATGTATGAATGGAGTTTGCAACTGAAAAGAAACTTTGTGTTTCCAACAATCTAGGTGAAGGTCGGCTCTCACACAAACTTATCTATCAGAACTGAGCATGTGGAGAGACGTTCGTTCATCTAGCACAAAGGGAACGGTTAGCAGGAGTTATTTTTACTCTGGTTTCTCAGTGTTTTTCCAAGTGCCGGTTGGATCTTCCTGCAGTTATCACTGTAAAACCGAGTTGGTGCTAGTACCGCCCCATATATATGTAAGGAGTGGAGTTTGCAACTGAAAAGGAACTTTGTGTTCCAAACAAGCTAGGTGAAGTACGGCTTTCACACCCACTTATCTCTCAGAACTGAGCATGTGGAGAGACTTTCGTTCATCTAGCACAAGGGAACGGGTTGCAGGAGAAACTTTAACTCTAGTTTCTCAGTCTGTTTCCTAGTGCCAGTTTGAAGTTCCTGCTGTTTTCACTGTAAAACGGAGTTGGAGCTTGTACCTCCCCATATAGATGTATGGAGTGGGGTATGCAACTGAAAAGAAACTTTGTGTTCATAATAGGCTATGTGAAGAACGGCTTTCACACACAATTATCTCTCAGAACTGAGCATGTGGAGAAACTTTGGTTCATCTAGCACAAAGGGAACAGTTTGAAAGGGAAGCTTTTACTCTGGTTTCCCAGTGCTTTTCCAAGTGCCTGTTTGAATTTCCTGCAGTTTTCACTCTAAAACGTTTTGGAGCTAGTACCAACTCATATATATGTATAGGAGTGGAGTTTGAAACTGAAAAGAAATTTTGTGTTCCCAACAAGCTAGCTGAAGGACGGCTTTCACACACACTTATCTCTCAGAACTGCGCATGTGGAAGGACGTTCGTTCATCTAGCACAAAGGTAACGGATTGCAGGAGAAACTTTTACTCTAGTTTCTCATTCTGTTTCCTAGTGCCGGTTTGATGTTCCTGCAGTTTTCACGGTAAAAACCGTGTTGGAGCTTGTATCTCCCCATATATATGTATGAAGTGGCGTATTCAACTGAAAAGAAACTTTGTGTTCCAAATAAGCTAAGTGAAGTACGACTTTCACACACAATTATCTTTCAGAACTGAGCATGTGGAGAGTCCTTCGTTCATCTAGCACAAAAGGAACGGGTAGCAGGAGAAAATTTTACTCTGGATTCTCAGTGTGTATCCTATGGCCGGTTTGAAGTTCCTGCAATTTTCAAGGTAAAACCGAGTTGGAACTAGTACCTCCCCATATATATGTACGGAGTTGAGTTTGCAACTGAAAAGAAACTTTGTTTTCCAAACAAGATAGGTGAAGGTCGGCTTTCACACACACTTATCCCTCAGAACTGAGCATGTAGAGAGACGTTCATTTATCTAGCACAAATGGAACGGGTTGCAGGAGAAACTTTTACTCTTGTTTCTCAGTGTGTTTCCCAGTGCCAGTTTGAAGTTCCTGCAGTTTTCACTGTGAAAGAGTTTTGGATCAGATACCTCCTCACATATATGGAAGGAGTGGTGTTTGCAACTGAAAAGAAACTTTGTGTTCCCAGCAAGCTAGTTGAAGTACGGCTTTCAAACACACTGATTTCTCAGATCTGAGCATGTGGAGAGACTTTCATTCATCTAGCAAAAATGGAACGGATTGAAGGAGAAACTTTTTCTCTGGTTCTCAGTGTGATTCCTAGTGCCGGTTTAAAGTTCCTGCAGTTTTCACTGTAAAACAGAGTTGGTGCTAGTACCTCACAATATATATGTAAGGAGTGGAGTTTGCAACTGAAAGAAACTTTTTGTTCCTAACAAGCTAGGTGAAGGACGGTTTCACACACTCTTATACTCAGAAATGAGCATGTGGAGAGAAGATCGTTCATCTAGCAAAAAGGGAATGGGTTGCAGGAGAAACTTTTACTCTGGTTTCTCAGTGTGTTTCCTAGTGCCGGTTTGAAGTTCCTGCAGTTTTCCCTGTAAAACCGAGTTGGAGCTAGTACCTACCCATATAAGTGTATGGAGTGAAGTTGGCAACATAAAAGTAACTATGTGTTCCCAACAAGATAGGTGAAGGACGGCTGTCACACACAATTATCTCTCAGAACTGAGCATGTGGAGAGTCTTTCGTTCATCTAGCACAAAAGGAACGGGTTGCAGGAGAAACTTTCCTGTAAGTTCTCAGTCTGTTTCCTAGTGCCGTTTTGAAGTTCCTGCAGTTTTCACTGTAAAACAGAGTTGGAGATAGTACCTCCCCATATATTTGTATGGAGTGGTGTATGCAACTTAATAGAAAATTTGTGTTCCCAATAAGCTACCTGAAGGACGGCTTTCACACTCAAATATCTCTCAGAACTGAGCATGTGGAGAGTCGTTCGTTCATCTAGCACAAATGGAATGGGTTGCAGGAGAAACTTTCCTGTAAGTTCTCAGTCTGTTTCCTAGTGCCGGTTTGAAGTTCCTGCAGTTTTCACTGTAAAACATAGTTGGAGATAGTACCTCCCCATATATTTGTATGGAGTGGGGTATGCAACTTAATAGAAAATTTGTGTTCCCAATAAGCTACCTGAAGGACGGCTTTCACACTCAATTATCTCTCAGAACTGAGCATGTGGAGAGTCGTTCGTTCATCTAGCACAAATGGAATGGGTTGCAGGATAAACTTTTAATCTGGTTTCTCAGTGTGTTTCCTAGTGCCGGTTTGAAGTTCCTGCAGTTTTCACTATAAAACCGAGTTGGAGCTAATACCACGCCATATATATGAATGGAGTGTAGTTTGAAAATGAAAAGAAACTTTGTGTTCCCTACATGCTAGGTGAAGAACGGCTTTCACACACACTTATTTCTCAGAACTGATCATGTGCAGAGACGTTCGTTCATCTAGCACAAATTGAACGGTTTGCAGAAGAAATTTTTACTCTGGTTTCTTAGAGTGTTTCCTAGTGCCGGTTTGAATTTCCTGCTGTTTTCACTGTAAAACCGAGTTGGTGCTAGTATATCCCATATATATGTAAGGAGTGGGGTTTGCAACTGAAACGAATCTTTGTGTTCGCAACAAGCTAGGTGAAGGACGGCTTTCACACACACGTATCTCTCAGAACTGAGCATGTGGAGAGTCCTTCGTTCATCTAGCACAAAGGGAACGTGTAGCAGGGAGAAAATTTTACTCTGGATTCTCAGTGTGTATCCTATGGCCGGTTTGAAGTTCCTGCAATTTTCACGGTAAAACCGAGTTGGAACTAGTACCTCACCATATATATGTACTGAGTTGAGTTTGCAACTGAAAAGAAACTTTGTTTTCCAAACAAGATAGGTGAAGGTCGGCTTTCACACACACTTATCCCTCAGAACTGAGCATGTAGACTGACGTTCGTTTATCTAGCACAGAGGGAACGGGTTGCAGGAGAAACTTTTACTCTTGTTTCTCAGTGTGTTTCCTAGTGCCAGTTTGAAGTTCCTGCAGTTTTCACTGTGAAAAAGTTTTGGATCTGATACCTCCTCATATATATGTAAGGAGTGGAGTTTGCAACTGAAAAGAAACTTTGTGTTCCTAACAAGCTAGTTGAAGTACGGCTTTCAAACACACTGATTTCTCAGAACTGAGCATGTGGAGAGACGTTCATTCATCTAGCAAAAACGAAACGGATTGCAGGAGAAACTTTTACTCTGGTTCTCAGTGTGTTTCCTAGAGCCGGTTTGAATTTCCTGCAGTTTTCACTGTAAAACCCTGTTGGAGCTGGTAACTCCCCATATATATTTAAGGTTTGGAGTTTGCAACTGAAAATTAACTTTGTGATCGAAACAAGGGAGGTGAAGGACAGCTTTCACACACACATATTTCTGAGAACTGAGCATGTGGAGAGTCGTTCGTTCATCTAGCACAAAGCGAACCTGTTGCAGGAAAAACTTTTACTCTGATTTCTCAGTGTGTTTCCTAGCGCCTTTTTGAAGTTCCTGGAAATTTCACTGTAAAACCGTGTTGGAGCTGGTAACTCCCCATATATATGTAAGGATTGGATTTTGCACCTGAATAGATACTTTGTTTTCCCAACAAGCTAGGTGAAGTACGGCTTTCACATCACACTTATCTCTCAGAACCAGGCATGTGGAGAGTCGTTCTTTCATCTAGTACAAAGTGAATGGGTTGCAGGTGAAATTTTTACACTGGATTCTCAGTGTGTTTCCTAGTGCCGGTTTGAAGTTCCTGCAGTTCTCACAGTAAAACCAAGTTGGAGCGATTACCTCCCCTTATGTATGTATGGAGTGGGGTTTGCAACTGAAAAAACTTTGTGTTTCCATCAATCTAGGTGAAGTTCGGCTTTCAAACAAACTTTTCTATCAGAACTGATCATGTGGAGAGACGTTCGTTCATCTAGCAAAAAGGGAACTGGTTGCAGGAGAAACTTTTACTCTGGTTCTCAGTGTGTTTCCTAGTGCCGGTTTAAAGTTCCTGCAGTTTTCACTGTAAAACCGAGTTGGTGCTAGTACCTCACAATATATATGTAAGGAGTGGAGTTTGCAACTGAAAGAAACTTTGTGTTCCTAGCAAGCTAGGTGAAGGACGGTTTCACACACTCTTATCACTCAGAACTGAGCATGTGGAGAGAAGATCGTTCATCTAGCACAAAGGGAATGGTTTGCAGGAGAAACTTTTACTCTGGTTTCTCAGTGTGTTTCCTAGTGCCGGTTTGAAGTTCCTGCAGTTTTCCCTGTAAAACCGAGTTGGAGCTAGTACCTACCCATATAAGTGTATGGAGTGAAGTTGGCAACATAAAAGTAACTATGTGTTCCCAACAAGATAGGTGAAGGACGGCTTTCACACACAATTCTCTCTCAGAACTGAGCATGTGGAGAGTCTTTCGTTCATCTAGCACAAATGGAATGGGTTGCAGGATAAACATTTAATCTGGTTTCTCAGTGTGTTTCCTAGTGCCGGTTGGAAGTTCCTGCAGTTTTCACTGTAAAACAGAGTTGGATCTAGTACCTCCCCATATATTTGTATGGAGTGGAGTATGCAACTTAATAGAAAATTTGTGTTCCCAATAAGCTACGTGAACGACGGCTTTCACACTCAATTATCTTTCAGAACTGAGCATGTGGAGAGTCGTTCGTTCATCTAGCACAAATGGAATGGGTTGCAGGATAAACATTTAATCTGGTTTCTCAGTGTGTTTCCTAGTGCCGGTTTGAAGTTCCTGCAGTTTTCACTGGAAAATAGATTTGGAGCTTCTACCTCCCCATATATATGTACGGAGTGGGGTTTGCAAATGAAAAGAAACTTTGTGTTCCCAAAAAGCTAGGTGAAGTACGGCTTTCACACACACTTATCTCTCAGAAGTGAGCATGTGGTGATAATTTCGTTCATCTAGCAAAATGGGAACGGGTTGCAGGAGAAACTTTTACTATGGTTTCTCAGTGTGTTTCCTAGTGCTGGTATGAAGTTCCTGCAGTTGTCACTGTAAAACATGTTTGGAGCTAGTAGCTCCCCATATATATGTATGGAGAGGTGTTTGCCACTGAAAAGAAACTTTGTGTTCCCAACAAGCCAGTTGAAGGATGGCTTTAACACACAGTAATCTCTCAGAACTGAGCATGTGGAGAGACGTTCGTTCATCTAGCATAAAGGGAATGGGTTGCAGGAGAAACTTTTACTCTGGTTTCTTAATGTGTTTCCTAGTACCGGTTTGAAGTTCCTGCAGTTTTCACTGTAAAACCGAGGTGGAGCTTGTACCTCCCCATATACATGTATGGAGTGGGGTTTGCAAATGAGAAGAAACTTTGTGTTCCCAAACAGCTAGGTGAAGTACGGCTTTCACACACAATTATCTCCCAGAACTGAGCATGTGGAGAGACGTTCGTTCATCTAGCACAAAGGGAACGGGTTGCAGGAGAAACTTTTACTCTTGTTTCTCAGTGTGTTTCCTAGTGCCGGTTTGAAGTTCCTGCAGTTTTCACTGTGAAACCGTGTTGGATCTGGTACCTCCCCATATATATGTAAGGATTGGAGTTTGCAACTGAAAACAAAATTTGTGTTCCAAACAAGTTAGCTCAAAGACGGCTTTCACACACAATTATCTCCCAGAAATGAGCATGTGGAGAGTCGTACGTTCGTCTATCACAAAGGGAATGGGTTGCAGGAGAAACTTTTACTCTGGATTCTCAATGTGTTTCCCAGTAACGGTTTGAAGTTCCTGCAGTTTTCACTGTAAAATCGAGGTGGAGCTTGTACCTCCCCATATAAATGTATGGAGTGGGGTTTGCAAATGAGAAGAAACATTGTGTTCCCAAAAAGCTAGGTGAAGTACGGCTTTCAGACACAATTATCTCTCAAAACTGATCATGTGGAGAGACGTTCGTTCATCTAGCACGAATGGAACGTAATGCAGGAGTAACTTTTTCTCTGTTTTCTCAGTTTTATTCCAATTGCCGGTTTAAAATTCCTGCAGTTTTCACTGTAAAACAGATTTGGAGCTTGTACCTCCCCATATATATGTATGGAGTGGGGTATGCAACTGAAAAGAAACTTTGTGTTCCCAATAAGTTATGGGAAGGACGGCTTTCACACACAATTATCCCTCAGAACAAAGCATGTGGAGAGACGTTGGTTCATCTAGCAAAAATGGAACGGATTGCAGGAGAAACTTTTTCTCTGGTTCTCAGTGTGATTCCTAGTGCCGGTTTAAAGTTCCTGCAGTTTTCACTGTAAAACAGAGTTGGTGCTAGTACCTCACAATATATATGTAAGGAGTGGAGTTTGCAACTGAAAGAAACTTTGTGTTCCCAACAAGCTAGGTAAAGTACGGCTTTCACACACACTGATTTCTCTGAAATGAGCATGTGGAGAGACGTTCGTTCATCTAGCAAAAATGGAACTGATTGCAGTAGAATGTTTTACTCTGGATTCTCAGTGTGTTTCCTAGTGCCGGTTTAACGTTCCTGTAGTTTTCACTGTAAAACCGAGTTGGTGCTAGTACCTCCCAATATATATTTAAGGAGTGGAGTTTGCAACTGAAAGAAACTTTGTGTTCCCAATAAGCTAAGTTAAGTACGGCTTTCACACACAATTATCTCTCAGAACTGAGCATGTGGGGAGTCCTTCGTTCATTTAGCACAAAGGGAACGGGTAGCAGGAGAAAATTTTACTCTGGAATCTCAGTGTGTATCCTAGGGCCCGTTTGAATTTCCTGCAGTTTTCACGGTAAAACCGAGTTGGAACTAGTACTTCCCCATATATATGTACGGAGTTGAGTTTGCAACTGAAAAGAAACTTTGCTTTCCAAACAAGAAAGGTGAAGGTCGGCTTTCACACACACTTATCCCTCAGAACTGAGCATGTAAAGAGACGTTCGTTTATCTAGCACAAAAGGAACGGGTTGCACGAGAAACTTTTACTCTTGTTTCTCAGTGTGTTTAATAGTGCCAGTTTGTAGTTCCTGCAGTTTTCACTGTGAAACAATGTTGGATCTGATACCTCCCCATATATATGTAAGGAGTGGAGTTTGCAACTGAAAAGAAAGTTTGTATTCCATACAAGCTATGTGAAGGACGGCTTTAACACACACTTATCTCTCAGAACTGAGCATGTGGAGAGTCGTTCGTTCATCTAGCACAAAGGGAATGGGTTGCAGAAGAAATTTTTACTCTGGTTTCTCAGTGTGTTTCCTAGTGCCGGCTTGAATTTCCTGCAGTTTTCACTGTAAAACCGAGTTGGAGCTAGTACCTCCCCATATATATGTATGGATGGAGTTTGCAACTGAAAAGAAACTTTGTGTTTCCAACAATCTAGGTGAAGGTCGGCTTTCACACAAACTTATCTATCAGAACTGAGCATGTGGAGAGACGTTCGTTCATCTAGCACAAAGGGAACGGTTAGCAGGAGTTATTTTTACTCTGGTTTCTCAGTGTTTTTCCAAGTGCCGGTTGGATCTTCCTGCAGTTATCACTGTAAAACCGAGTTGGTGCTAGTACCGCCCATATATATGTAAGGAGTGGAGTTTGCAACTGAAAAGGAACTTTGTGTTCCAAACAAGCTAGGTGAAGTACGGCTTTCACACCCACTTATCTCTCAGAACTGAGCATGTGGAGAGACTTTCGTTCATCTAGCACAAGGGAACGGGTTGCAGGAGAAACTTTTAACTCTAGTTTCTCAGTCTGTTTCCTAGTGCCGGTTTGAAGTTCCTGCTGTTTTCACTGTAAAACGGAGTTGGAGCTTGTACCTCCCCATATAGATGTATGGAGTGGGGTATGCAACTGAAAAGAAACTTTGTGTTCATAATAGGCTATGTGAAGAACGGCTTTCACACACAATTATCTCTCAGAACTGAGCATGTGGAGAAACTTTGGTTCATCTAGCACAAAGGGAACGGTTTGAAAGAGAAGCTTTTACTCTGGTTTCCCAGTGCTTTTCCAAGTGCCTGTTTGAATTTCCTGCAGTTTTCACTCTAAAACGTTTTGGAGCTAGTACCAACCCATATATATGTATGGAGTGGAGTTTGAAACTGAAAAGAAATTTTGTGTTCCCAACAAGCTAGCTGAAGGACGGCTTTCACACACACTTATCTCTCAGAACTGCGCATGTGGAAGGACGTTCGTTCATCTAGCACAAAGGTAACGGATTGCAGGAGAAACTTTTACTCTAGTTTCTCATTCTGTTTCCTAGTGCCGGTTTGATGTTCCTGCAGTTTTCACGGTAAAACCGTGTTGGAGCTTGTATCTCCCCATATATATGTATGAAGTGGCGTATTCAACTGAAAAGAAACTTTGTGTTCCAAATAAGCTAAGTGAAGTACGACTTTCACACACAATTATCTTTCAGAACTGAGCATGTGGAGAGTCCTTCGTTCATCTAGCACAAAAGGAACGGGTAGCAGGAGAAAATTTTACTCTGGATTCTCAGTGTGTATCCTATGGCCGGTTTGAAGTTCCTGCAATTTTCAAGGTAAAACCGAGTTGGAACTAGTACCTCCCCATATATATGTACGGAGTTGAGTTTGCAACTGAAAAGAAACTTTGTTTTCCAAACAAGATAGGTGAAGGTCGGCTTTCACACACACTTATCCCTCAGAACTGAGCATGTAGAGAGACGTTCATTTATCTAGCACAAAGGGAACGGGTTGCAGGAGAAACTTTTACTCTTGTTTCTCAGTGTGTTTCCTAGTGCCAGTTTGAAGTTCCTGCAGTTTTCACTGTGAAAGAGTTTTGGATCTGATACCTCCTCACATATATGTAAGGAGTGGTGTTTGCAACTGAAAAGAAACTTTGTGTTCCCAGCAAGCTAGTTGAAGTACGGCTTTCAAACACACTGATTTCTCAGATCTGAGCATGTGGAGAGACTTTCATTCATCTAGCAAAAATGGAACGGATTGCAGGAGAAACTTTTTCTCTGGTTCTCAGTGTGATTCCTAGTGCCGGTTAAAAGTTCCTGCAGTTTTCACTGTAAAACAGAGTTGGTGCTAGTACCTCACAATATATATGTAAGGAGTGGAGTTTGCAACTGAAAGAAACTTTTTGTTCCTAACAAGCTAGGTGAAGGACGGTTTCACACACTCTTATACTCAGAACTGAGCATGTGGAGAGAAGATCGTTCATCTAGCAAAAAGGGAATGGGTTGCAGGAGAAACTTTTACTCTGGTTTCTCAGTGTGTTTCCTAGTGCCGGTTTGAAGTTCCTGCAGTTTTCCCTGTAAAACCGAGTTGGAGCTAGTATCTACCAATATAAGTGTATGGAGTGAAGTTGGCAACATAAAAGTAACTATGTGTTCCCAACAAGATAGGTGAAGGACGGCTGTCACACACAATTATCTCTCAGAACTGAGCATGTGGAGAGTCTTTCGTTCATCTAGCACAAAAGGAACGGGTTGCAGGAGAAACTTTCCTGTAAGTTCTCAGTCTGTTTCCTAGTGCCGTTTTGAAGTTCCTGCAGTTTTCACTGTAAAACAGAGTTGGAGATAGTACCTCCCCATATATTTGTATGGAGTGGAGTATGCAACTTAATAGAAAATTTGTGTTCCCAATAAGCTACCTGAAGGACGGCTTTCACACTCAAATATCTCTCAGAACTGAGCATGTGGAGAGTCGTTCGTTCATCTAGCACAAATGGAATGGGTTGCAGGAGAAACTTTCCTGTAATTTCTCAGTCTGTTTCCTAGTGCCGGTTTGAAGTT
The DNA here is from genome assembly GCF_009834535.1 of Camelus ferus. Taxonomy (NCBI): domain Eukaryota; kingdom Metazoa; phylum Chordata; class Mammalia; order Artiodactyla; family Camelidae; genus Camelus; species Camelus ferus. Next base: position 109,078 of record NW_022589695.1, on the reverse strand, counting down.
CCTGCAGTTTTCACTGTAAAACAGAGTTGGAGATAGTACCTCCCCATATATTTGTATGGAGTGGAGTATGCAACTTAATAGAAAATTTGTGTTCCCAATAAGCTACCTGAAGGACGGCTTTCACACTCAATTATCTCTCAGAACTGAGCATGTGGAGAGTCGTTCGTTCATCTAGCACAAATGGAATGGGTTGCAGGATAAACTTTTAATCTGGTTTCTCAGTGTGTTTCCTAGTGCCGGTTTGAAGTTCCTGCAGTTTTCACTATAAAACCGAGTTGGAGCTAATACCACGCCATATATATGAATGGAGTGTAGTTTGAAAATGAAAAGAAACTTTGTGTTCCCTACATGCTAGGTGAAGAACGGCTTTCACACACACTGATTTCTCAGAACTGATCATGTGCAGAGACGTTCGTTCATCTAGCACAAATTGAACGGTTTGCAGAAGAAATTTTTACTCTGGTTTCTTAGAGTGTTTCCTAGTGCCGGTTTGAATTTCCTGCTGTTTTCACTGTAAAACCGAGTTGGTGCTAGTATATCCCCATATATATGTAAGGAGTAGAGTTTGCAACTGAAAGAAACTTTGTGTTTCTAACAAGCTAGGTTAAGGACGGCTTTCACACACACATTCCTCTCAGAACTGAGCATGTGGAGAGACGTTCGTTCATCTAGCACAAATGGAACGGTTTGCAGGAGTAACTTTTTCTCTGTTTTCTCAGTTTTATTCCAATTGCCGGTTTAAAGTTCCTGCAGTTTTCACTGGAAAGTAGATTTGGAGCTTGTACCTCCCCATATATATGTAAGGAGTGGAGTTTTCAACTGAAAGAAACTTTGTGTTCCCAATAAGCTAAGTTAAGTACGGCTTTCACACACAATTATCTCTCAGAACTGAGCATGTGGAGAGTCCTTCGTTCATTTAGCACAAAGGGAATGGGTAGCAGGAGAAAATTTTACTCTGGATTCTCAGTGTGTATCCTAGGGCCGGTTTGAATTTCCTGCAGTTTTCACGGTAAAACAGAGTTGGAACTAGTACTTCCCCATATATATGTACGGAGTTGAGTTTGCAACTGAAAAGAAACTTTGCTTTCGAAACAAGATAGGTGAAGTTCGGCTTTCACACACACCTATCCCTCAGAACTGAGCATGTAAAGAGACGTTCGTTTATCTAGCACAAAAGGAACGGGTTGCAGGAGAAACTTTCCTGTAAGTTCTCAGTCTGTTTCCTAGTGCCGGTTTGAAGTTCCTGCAGTTTTCACTGTAAAACAGAGTTGGAGATAGTACCTTCCCATATATTTGTATGGAGTGGAGTATGCAACTTAATAGAAAATTTGTGTTCCCAATAAGCTACCTGAAGGACGGCTTTCACACTCAATTATCTCTCAGAACTGAGCATGTGGAGAGTCGTTCGTTCATCTAGCACAAATGGAATGGGTTGCAGGATAAACTTTTAATCTGGTTTCTCAGTGTTTTTCCTAGTGCCGGCCTGAATTTCCTGTCAGTTTTCACTGTAAAACCGAGTAGGAGCTAGTACCTCCCCATATATATGTATGGATGGAGTTTGCAACTGAAAAGAAACTTTGTGTTTCCAACAATCTAGGTGAAGGACGGCTTTGAAACAAACTTATCTATCAGAACTGAGCATGGGTAGCGACTTTCGTTCATCTAGCACAAAGGGAACGGTTAGCAGGAGTTATTTTTACTCTGGTTTCTCAGTGTTTTTCCAAGTGCCGGTTGGATCTTCCTGCAGTTATCACTGTAAAACCGAGTTGGTGTTAGTACCGCCCCATATATATGTAAGGAGTGGAGTTTGCAACTGAAAAGAAACTTTGTGTTCCAAACAAGCTAGGTGAAGTACGGCTTTCACACCCACTTATCTCTCAGGACTTGAGCATGTGGAGAGACGTTCGTTCATCTAGCACAAATGGAACGGGTTGCAGGAGAAACTTTTACTCTAGTTTCTCAGTCTGTTTCCTAGTGCCAGTTTGAAGTTCCTGCAGTTTTCACTGTAAAACGGAGTTGGATCTTGTACCTCCCCATATAGATGTATGGAGTGGGGTATGCAACTTAAAAGAAAATTTGTGTTCCCAATAAGCTTTGTGAAGGATGGCTTTCACACACAATTATCTCTCAGAACTGAGCATGTGGAGAAACTTTGGTTCATCTAGCACAAACGGAACGGTTTGCAAGAGAAGCTTTTACTCTGGTTTCCCAGTGCCTTTTCCAAGTGCCTGTTTGAAGTTCCTGCATTTTTCACTCTAAAACGGAGTTGGAGCTAGTACCAACCCATATATATGTATGGAGTGGAGTTTGAAACTGAAAAGAAATCTTTGTGTTCCCAACAAGCTAGGTGAAGTACGGCTTTCACACAAAATTATCTCTCAGAACTGAGCATGTGGAGAGTCGTTCGGTCATCTAGCACAAAGGGAACAGGTTGCAGGAGAAACTAGTTCACTGGTTTCTCAGTCTGATTCCTTGATCTGTTTTGAAATTTCTGCAGTTTTCACTGTAAAACTGAGTTGGAGCTAGTACCTCCCCATATATATTTATGGAATGCAGTGTGCAACTGAAAAGAAACTTTGTGTTCCCATCAAGCTGGCTGAAATACGGCTTTCACACACACTTATCTCACAGAACTGAGCATGTGGAGAGACGTTTGTTCATCTAGCACAAAGGGAACTGTTGCTGGAGAAATTTTACTCTGGTTTTTCAGTCTGTTTCCTAGTGCCGGTTTGAATTTCCTGCAGTTTTCACATTAAAACCGAGTTAGAACTAGTACTGCCCATGTATATGTAAGGAGTGGAGGTTGCAACTGAATGGAAACTTTGTGTTCCCATCAAGCTACGTGAAGGACAGATTTCACACAAAAATATCTCTCAAAAATGAGCATGTGGAGAGACATTCCTTCATCTAGGACAAATGTAACGATCTGGAGGAGAAATTTTTACTCTGGTTTCTTATTCTGTTTCCTAGTGCCTGGTTTGAGGTTCCTGCAGTTTTCACTGTGAAACAGAGTTTTAGCTTGTACTTCTCCATATATATGTATGGATTCGCTTTGGCAACTGAAAAGGAATTTTATGTTCCCAACAAGCTTGGTGAAGGGAGGCTTTCACACACACTTTTCTCTCAGAACTGAGCGTGTGGAGAGAATTTCTTTCAGCTAGAACAAAGGGAACGGGTTGCAGGAGAAACGAATACTCTGGTTTCTCAGTCTGTTTCCTAGTGCCGGATTGTAGTTCCTGCATTTTTCAATGTAACACCGAGTTGGGGCTAGTAAATCCCTATATATATGTAAGGAATAGGGTTTGCAACTGAAAGGAAACTTTGTTTTCCCAAGAAGATAGGTGAAGTACGGCTTTCACACACACATATCTCTCAGAACTGAGCATGTGGAGAGACGTTCTTTCATCTAGCACAAAGGGAACGGGTTGTTGGAGAAACTTTTACTCTGGTTTCTCAGTCTGTTTCCTAGTGCTGGTGTGAAATTCGTGCAGTTTTCAATATTAAACCGAGTTGGAGCTAGTACCTCCCCATATATATGTATGCAGTGTCGTTTGCAACTGAAAGGAATCTTTGTGTTCCCATCAACCTAAGTGAACGGCGGCTTTCACACACACATATCTCTCAGAACTGAGCATTTGGAGAGACGGTCATTCATCTGGCCCAAAGGGAACGTGTTGCAGGAGAAACATTTACTCTGCTTTGAAAGTGTCTTTCATAGTGCCGGTTTGAAGTGCCTGCAATTTTCAATTTAAAAACGAGTTGGAGCTAAGTACCTCCCCATATATATGTATGGAGTGGAGTTTGCAACTGAAATAAACTTTGTGTTCCCAACAAGCAAGGTGAAGAACGGCTTTCACACACAATTATTTCTCAGAACTGAGCATGTGGAGAGACGTTCATTCATCTAGCACAAAGGGAACAGGTGGCAGGAGAAACTAATTCTCTGGTTTCTCAGTCTGCTTCCTTGATTCGGTTTGAAGTTTCTACAGTTTTCACTGTAAAAACGAGTTGGAGCTTGAACCTCCCTATATATATGTATGGAATGCATTGTGCAACTGAAATGAAACTTTGTGTTCCCATTAAGCTAGCTGAAATACGGCTTTCAAACACACTTATCTCTTAGAAATGAGCATGCGGAGAGACTTTCGTTCATCTAGCAAAAGGGGAACGGTTGCTGGAGGAATTTTACTCTGGATTTTCAGTCTGTTTCCTAGTGCCGGTATACATTTCCTGCAGTTTTCACATTAAAACCGAGTTGGAACTAGTACTGCCCTTGTAAATATATGGAGTGGAGTTTGCAACTGAATGGAAAATTTGTGTTCCCATCAAGCTACGTTAAGGACAGATTTCACACAAAAATATCTCTCAAATCTGAGCATGTGGATAGACATTCGTTCATCTAGCACAAAGGGAACGATCTGCAGGAGAAACTTTTACTCTGGTTTCTTATTCTGTTTCCTAGTGCCGGTTTGAAGTTCCTGCAGTTTTCACTGTAAAACAGAATTTTAGCTAGTACCTCCAAATATATATGTATGTTGTGCAGATTGCAACTGAAAAGAAATATTGTGTTCCCAACAAGCTAGGTGAAGGACGGCTTTCACACACACTCATCTCTCAGAATTGAGCATGTGGAGAGACGTTCGTTCATCTAGCACAAAGGGAACGGATTGACGGAGAAACTTTTAATCTGGTTTCTTAGTCTGTTTCGTAGAGCCGGTGAGAAGTTCCTGCAGTTTTCACTTTAAAACTGAGAAGGAGCTAGCACCACCCCATATATAAGTATGGAAATGAGTTGGCAACTGAAATAAAACTTTGTGTTCCCAACAAGCTAGCTAAAGAACGGATTTCACCCACACTTATCTCTCAGAACTGAGCATGTGGAGAGACGTTCATTCTTCTAGCACAAAAGCAGCGGGTTACAGGAGAACCTATTTCTGTGGATTCTCAGTCTGTTTCCAAGTTCCGGTTTTAAGTTCCTGCATTTTTCACCGTAAAACCGAGTTGGAGCTAGTACCTCAACTATATATGTATGGAGTGCTGTTTGCAACTGAAAAGAATCTTTTTCTTCCCATCAAACTAGCTGAAGGACGGCTTTCACACACACTTATCTCTCAGAACTGAGCCTGTAGAGAGACGTTCATTAATCTAGCACAAAGTGAACGGATGCTGAAGGAACTTTTACTCTGGTTCTCAGTCTGTTTCCTAGTGCCGGTTTGAAGTTCCTGCAGTATTCACTGTAAAACCGATTTGGAGCTAGTACCTCCCCATATATATGTATGGACTGTAAATTGCAACTGAAAAGAAACTTCGTGTTCCAAACAAGCAAGGTGAAGGACGGCTTACATACACAATTATCTCTCAGAAATGAGCCTGTGGAGAGACGTTCGTTCATCTAGCACAAAGGGAACGGTTGCTGGAGAATTTTACTCTGGTTTTTCAATCTGTTTCCTAGTGCCGGTTTGAATTTCCTGCAGTTTTCTCATTAAAACCGAGTTGGAACTAGTACTGCCCTTGTAAATGTATGGAGTGGATTTTAGCAAATGAATGGAAACTTTGTGTTCCCATCAAGCTAGGTGAAGGAGAGCTTTCACACAAAATTATCTCTCAAAACTGATCATGTGGAGAGAAATACGTTCATCTAGCCCAAAATGAACGGGATGCAGGAGAAACATTTACTGTAGTTTCTAAGTCTGTTTCCTAGTGCCGGTTAGAAGTTATTGGAGTTTTCACTGTAAAATAATTTTGGAGCATGTACCTCCCAATATATATGTATGGAGTGCAGTTTGTAAGTGAAAAGAAACTTTCTGTTCCCAACAAGCTAGGTGAAGGACGGCTTTCACACACACTTATCTCTCAGAATTGAGCATGTGGAGAGACGTTCGTTCATCTAGCACAATGGGAAAAGATTGCTGGTGGAATTTTAACTCTGGTTTCTCAGTCTGTTTCCTACTGCCGGTTTGAAGTTCCTGCAGTTTTCACTTTAAAACAGAGAAGGAGCTAGCACCACCCCATATATATTTATGTAGAGTAGTTGGCAACTGAAATAAAACTTTGTGTTCCCAACAAGCTAGCTGAAGTACGGCTTTCACCCACAAATATCTCTCAGAACTGAGCATGTGGAGAGACGTTCATTCTTCTAGCACAAAGGCAACGGGATGCAGGAGAAACAATTTCTGTGGATTCTCAGTCTGTTTCCTAGTGCCGAAATGAAGTTCCTGCAAGTTTCAGTGTAAAAACGAGTTGGAGCTTCTACTTTTCTTTGTATATGTATGGATTGTAGTATGCAACTGTAAAGAAAATTTGTATTCTCAACAAGCTTGGGGAAGTACGGCTTACAAACACACATATCTGTCAGAACAGAGCATTTGGAGAGACGTTCGTTCACCTAACCCAAAGGGAACGGGTTGCAAGAGAAACATTTACTCTTGTTTCAAAGTCTGTTTCCTAGTGCCTGTTTGAAATTTCTGCAGTTTTCACTGTAAAATAAAGTTGGATCTTGTACCACCCCATATGTATGTATGGAGTGCAGTTTGCAACTGAAAAGAAACTTTGTGTTCCCAACAAGCTAGGTGAAGAACGGCTCTCACACACAATTATCTCTCAGAACTGAGCATGTGGAGAGAAGTTAGTTCATCTAGCACAAAGGGAACTGTTGCTGGAGAAACTTTTACTCTGGTTTCTCAGTCTGTTTCCTAGAGCCGGTTTGAAGTTCCCACAATTTTCACTGTAAAACCGAGTTGGAACTAGTACGGTCCTTGTATAATTATGGAGAGGAGTTTGAAACTGAAAGGAAACTTTGTGTTCCCATCAAGCTACGTGAAGGACGGCTTTCACACACACTTATCTCTCAGAAATGAGCATGTGGAGAGACGTTCGTTTAGCTAGCACAATGGGAATGGTATGCAGGGAAAATTTTACTCTGGTTTCTCAGTCTGATTCCTAGTGCCGGTTTGAAATTCCTGCAGTATTCACTGCAAAAACGAGTTGGAGCTAGTACCTCCCCATATATATGTATGGAGTGTATTTTGCAATAAAAAAGAACCTTTTTTTTCCCGACAAGCTTGGTGAAGGGAGGCTTCCACACAGAATTTTCTCTCAGGACTTAGCGTGTGGACAGACTTTCCTTCAGCCTACACAAAGGGAACGGGTTGCAGGAGATACGTTTACTCTGGTTTCTCAGTCTGTTTCCTAGTGCCGGTTTGAAGTACCTGCAGTTTTCACTGTAAAAGCTAGTTGCAGCTTGTATCACCCATATATATTTATACAGTGTAGTTTGGAACTGAAAAGAAACTTTGTGTTCACATCAAGCTAGGTGAAGTAAGGTTTTCACACACGCTTATCTCCCAGAACTGAGCATGTGGAGAGACGTTCATTCATTTAGCACAAAGGGAACTGGTTGTAGGAGAAACTTTTACTCAGGTCGCTCTATATATTTCCCAGTGCCAGTTTGAATTTCCTGCAGTTTTCACTGTAAAACGGAGTTGGAGCTAGGACCTCCCCATATATATGTATGGAGTGGAGTTTGCAACTAAAATAAACTTTGTGTTCCCAACAAGCTAGGTGAAGAACTTCTTTCACACACACTTATTTCTCAGAACTGAGCATGTGGAGAGACGTTCATTCATCTAGCACAAAGGGAACAGGTTGCAGGAGAAACTAGTTCTCTGGTTTCTCAGTCTGATTCCTTGATCCGGTTTGAAGTTTCAGCAGTTTTCACTGTAAAACCGAGTTGGAGCTAGTACCTCCCCATATATATGTATGGAATGCAGTGTGCAACTGAAAAGAAGTTTTGTGTTCCCATCAAGCTGGCTTAAATACGGCTTTCACACACACTTATCTCTCAGAAATGAGCATGTGGAGAGACGTTCTTTCATCTAGCACAAAAGGAACGGTTGCTGGAAAAATTTTACTCTGGATTTTCAGTCTGTTTCCTAATGCCGGTTTGAATTTCCTGCAGTTTTCACATTAAAACCGAGTTGGAACTAGTACTGCCCATGTATATGTAAAGAGTGGAGTTTGCAACTGAATGGAAACTTTGTGTTCCCATCAAGCTAATTTAAGGACAGATTTCACACAAAAATATCTCTGAATACTGAGCATGTGGAGAGACATTCGTTCATCTAGCACAAAGGGAACCATCTGCAGGAGAAACTTTTACTCTGGTTTCTTATTGTTTTTCCTAGTGCCGGTATGAAGTTCCTGCAGTTTTCACTGTAAAACAGAGTTTTAGCTAGTACATCACCATATATACATATGGATTGGAGTTTGCAACTGAAAAGAAATTTTATGTTCCAAACAAGATATTTGAAGGACGGCTTTCACACACACTTAACTCTCTGGACTGAGCATGTGGAGAGACGTTGTTCATCTAGCCCAAAGGGAAAGTTTTGCAGGAGAAACTTTTAATCAGGTTTCTCAGTCTGTTTCCTAGAGCCGTTGTGAATTTCCTGCAGTTTTCACTTTAATACAGAGAAGGAGCTAGTACCTCAACATATATATGTATGGAGTGCCGTTGCAACTGAAAAGAATCTTTTTCTTCCCATCAAGCTAGCTGAAGGACGGCTTTCACACACACTTATCTCTCAGAACTGAGCCTGTAGTGAGACGTTCATTAATCTAGAACAAAGTGAACGGATGCTGAAGAAACTTTACTCTGGTTTCTCAGTCTTTTTCCTAGTGCCGTTTTGAAGTTCTTGCAGTATTCACTGTAAAACGGATTTGGAGCTAGTACCTCCCCATATATATGTATGGACTGTAAATTGCAACTGAAAAGAAACTTCGTGTTCCCAACAAGCAAGGTGAAGGACGGCTTACACACACAATTATCTCTCAGAAATGAGCATGTGGAGATTCTTTCGTTCAGCTAGTACAAAGGGAAAGCTTTGCAGGAGAAATGATTACCCTAGTTTCTCAGGCACTTTCCTAGTTCCAGTTTGAAGTTCCTGCAGTTTTCACTGTAAAACCGAGTTGGGGCTATTAAATCCCTATATATATATAAGGAATGGAGTTTGCAACTGAAAGGAAACTTTGTGTTCCCAACAAGATAGGTGAAGGACGGCTTTCACACACACATATCTCTCAGAACTGAGCATGTTGAGAGACGTTCTTTCATCTAGCACAAAGGGAAATGATTGTTGGAGAAACTTTTACTCTGGTTTCCCAGTCTCTTTCCTAGTGCTGGTGTGAATTTCCTGAAATTTTCACTGTTAAACCGAGTTGGAGCTAGTACCTCCCCATATAACTGTATGCAGTGTAGTTGGCAACTGATAGGAATCTTAGTGTTCCCATCAAGCTAGCTGAAATACGGCTTTTACACACACATATCTCTCAGAAATGATCATGTGGTGAGAAGTTCTTTCATCTAGCAAAAATGGAACGGGTTGGTGGAAAAACATTTACTCTGTTTTATCAGTCAGTTCCTAGTGCCGGATTGAAGTTCCTGCATGTTTCAGTGTAAAACCGAGTTGGAGCTAGTACTTTCCTTTGTATATGTATGGATTGGAGTTTGCAACTGAAAAGACACTTTGTGTTCCCAACAAGCTTTGGGATGTACGGCTTACACACACACATATCTGTCAGAACTGAGCATTTGGAGAGACGTTCGTTCATCTAGACCAAATGGAACGGATTGCAGGGGAAACATTTAGTCTAGTTTCTAAGTCTGTTTCCTAGTGCTGGTTTGAAGTTCCCGCAGTTTTCACTGTAAAATAAGTTGTATCTTTTACTTCCCCATATATATGTATGGAGTGCAGTTTGCAACTTAAAAGAAACTTTATGTTCCCAACAAGGTTGGGTATGTTCGGCTTTCAAACACAATTATCTCTCAGAACTGAGCATGTGGAGAGGACGTTAGTTCATATAGCACCAAAGGAACTGTTGCTGGAGAAACTTTTACTCTGGTTTCTCAGTCTGTTTCCTAGAGCCGGTTTGAAGTTCCCGCAGTTTTCACTGTAAAACCGAGTTTAACTAGTACTGTCTATGTATATTTATGGAGAGTAGTTTGAAACTGAAAGGAAACTTTGTGTTCCCATCAAGCTACGTGAAGGACGGCTTTCCACACACACATCTCTCAAACTGAGCATGTGAGAGAGACGTTCGTTTAGCTAGCACAAAAGGAACGGATTGCAGGGAAAGTTTTACTCTGGTTTCTCAGTCTGTTTTCTAGTGCTGGTGTGAATTTCCTGAAGATTTCACTGTTAAACCGAGTTGGAGCTAGAACCTCCCCATATATATGTAAGGAGTGTAGTTTGCAACTGAAAAGAAACTTTGTTTTCTCAACAAGCTAGGTGATGGGAGGCTTTCACACACAATTTTCTCTCAGAACTGAGCATGTGGAGAGTCTTTCGTTCATCTAGCACAAAGGGAACGGGTTGCAGGAGAAATGTTTACCCTGGTTTCTCAGTCTGTTTCCTAGTGCCGGTTTGAAGTTCATGCAGTTTTCACTATAAAACCGAGTTTGGGTAGTAAATCCCTATATATATATATAAGGAATGGAGTTTACAACTGAAAGGAAACTTTGTGTTCCCAACAAGATATGTGAAGGACGGCTTTAACACACACATATCTCTCAGAAGTGAGCATGTGGAGAGACGTTCTTTCATCTAGCACAAAGGGAACTGGTTGTTGGGGAAACTTTTTCTCTGGTTTCTCAGTCTGTTTCCTAGGACTGGTGTGAATTTCCTGAAGTATTCACTGTTAAACCGAGTTGGAGCTTGTACCTCCCCATATATATTTAAGGAATGCTGTGTGCAACTGAAAAGAAACTTTGTATTCCCATCAAGCTAGCTGAAATACGGCTTTCACACACACTTATCTCTCAGAAATGAGCATGTGGAGAGACGTTCGTTCATCTAGCAAAATGGGAACTGTTGCTGGAAAAATTTTACTCTGGTTTTTCAGTCTGTTTCCTAGTGCCGATTTGATGTTCCTGCATTTTCCACTGTAAAACCGAGTTGGAGATAGTACCTCAACATATATATGTATGGAGTGCCGTTTGCAACTGAAAAGAATCTTTTCCTTCCCATCAAGCTAGCTGAAGGACGGCTTTCACACACACTTATCTCTCAGAACTGAGCCTGTATAGAGACGTTCATTAATCTAGCACAAACTGAACGGATGCTGAAGACACTTTTACTCTGGTTTCTCAGTCTGTTTCCTAGTGCCGATTTGAAATTCCTGCAGTATTCACTGTAAAACTGATTTGGAGCTATTACCTCCCCATATATATGTATGGATTGTAATTTGCATCTGAAAAGAAACTTGGTGTTCCCAACAAGCAAGTTGAAAGATGGCTTATACGCACAATTATCTCTCAGAAATGAGCATGTGGAGAGACGTTCGTTCATCTTGCACAAAGGGAACGGTTTACAGGAGAAACTTTTACACTGGTTTCTCAGTCTGTTTCCTAGTGCCGGATTGAAGTTCCTGCAGGTTTCAGTGTAAAACCGAGTTGGAGTGTGTACATTCCTCTGTATATGTATGGATTGGAGTTTGCAACTGAAAAGAAACTTTGTGTTCACAACAAGCTTGGGGGAGTACGGCTTACACACACACATATCTCCCAGAACTGAGCATTTGGAGAGACGTTCGTTCATCTAGAATAAAGGGAACGGGTTGCAGGAGAAACATTTACTCTTGTTTCAAACTCTGTTTCCTAGTGCCGTTTTGAAGTTCCTGCAGTTTTCACTGTAAAATAAAGTTGGATCTTTTACCTCCCCATATATATGTATGGAGTGCATTTTGTTACTGAAAAGAAACTTTGTATTCCCAACAAGCAAGGTGTTGTACGGCTTTCACACAGAATTATCTCTCAGAACTGAGCATGTGGAGAGACGTTAGTTCATCTAGCACAAAGGGAACTTTTGCTGGAGAAATTTTACTCTGGTTTCTCAGTATGTTTCCTAGAGCCGGTTTGAAGTTAACGCAGTTTTCACTGTAAAACCGAGTTGAAACTAGTACTGTCCATGTATATTTATGGAGAGGAGTTTGAAACTGGAAGGAAATTTTGTGTTCCCATCAAGCTACGTGAAGGTCGGCTTTCACACATACATCTCTCAGAACTGAGCATGTGGAGAGACGTTCGTTTAGCTAGCACAAAAGGAAAGGATTGCAGGGAAATTTTACTCTTGTTTCTCAGTCTGTTTCCTAGTGCCGCTTTGAAGTTCCTGCAGTTTTCACTGTAAAACCGAGTTGCAGCTAGTACCTCCCCATATATATGTATGCACTGAACTTTGCAACTGAAAGGAATCTTTGTGTTCCCATCAACCTATGTGAATGGCGGCTTTCACACACATTTATCTCTCAGAAATGAGGCATGTGGAAAGACGTTCTTTCATCTAGCACAAATGGAACGGGTTGCTGGATAAATTTTTTCTCTGGTTTCTCAGTCTGTTTTCTAGTGCCGGTTTAAATTTCCTGCAGTTTTCACTGTAAAACCGTGCTGGAGCTAGTACCTACCTTTATTTATGTATGGATTGGAGATTGGAATTCAAAAGAAATTTTGAGTTCCCAACAAGCTTGTTGAAGTACGGCTTACAAACACACATATCTCTCAGAACTGAGCATTTGGAGAGACGTTCGTTCATCTAGCCCAAAGAGAACGGGTTGCAGGAGAAATATTTGCTCTTGTTTCAAAGTCTCTTTCCTAGTGCCGGTTTGAATTTCCTGCAGTTTTCTCTGTAAAACCGAGTTGGAGCTAGGACCTCACCATATATATATGTATGGAGTGGAGTTTGCAACTGAAATAAACTTTTTGTTCCCAACAAGCTAGGTAAAGAACGGCTTTCACACACACTTATTTTTCAGAACTGAGCATGTGGAGAGACGTTCATTCATCTAGCACAAAGGGAACAGGTTGCAGGAGAAACTAGTTCTCTGGTTTCTCAGTCTGATTCCTTGATCGGGTTTGAAGTTTCTGCAGGTTTCACTGTAAAACCGAGTTGGAGCTTGTACCTCCCCATATATATGTATGGAATGCTGTGTGCAACTGAAAAGAATCTTTGTGTTCCCATCAAGCTAGCTGAAATACGGCTTTCACACACTCTTATCTCTCTGAAATGAGCATGTGGAGAGACGTTCGTTCATCTAGCAAAAGGGAATGGTTGCTGGTGAAATTTTACTCTGGTTTTTCAGTCTGTTTCCTAGTGCCGATTTGAAGTTCCTGAATTTTTCACTGTAAAACCGAATTGGAGCTAGTACCACCCCTTATATATGTAAGGAATGGAGTTTGCAACTGAAAAGAAACTTTGTTTTCCCAACAAGCTAGGAGAAGGGAGGCTTTCACACACACTTTCCTCTCAGAACTGAGCATGTGGAGAGACTATCGTTCAGCTAGCACAAAGGGAACTGGTTACAGGAGAAATGTTTACCCTGGTTTCTCAGTCTGTGTTCTAGTGCCTGTTTAAATTTCCTGCAGTTTTCACTGTAAAACCGAGTTGGAGCTAGAATCTCCCTTTATTTATGTATGGATTGGAATTTGTAACTCAAAAGAAATTTTGTGTTCCCAACAAGCTTGTTGAAGTACGGCTTACACACACACATATCTCTCAGAACTGAGCATTTGGAGAGACGTTCGTTCATCTAGCCCAAAGAGAACGGGTTGCAGGAGAAATATTTGCTCTTGTTTCAAAGTCTCTTTCCTAGTGCCGGTTTGAAGTTCCTGAATTTTTCACTGTAAAACCGAGTTGGAGCTAGTACCACAACATATATATGTATGGAGTGCTGTTTGCAACTGAAAAGAATCTTTTTCTTCCCATCAAGCTAGCCGAAGCACGGCTTTCACACACACTTATCTCTCAGAACTGAGCCTGTAGAGAGACGTTCATTAATCTAGCACAAAGTGAACGGATGCTGAAGAAACATTTACTCTGATTTCACAGTCTGTTTCCTAGTGCCAGTTTGAACTTCCTGCAGTATTCACTGTAAAAAGGATTTGGAGCTAGTACCTCCCCATATATATGTATGAATGGTAAATTGAATCTGAAAAGAAACTTCATGTTCCCAACAAGCAAGGTGAAGGACGGCTTACACACACAATTATCTCTCAGAAATGAGCATGTGGAGAGATGTTCGTTCATCTCGTACAAGGGAACGGGTTACAGGAGAAACTTTTTCTCTGGTTTCTCAGTCTGTTTTCCTACTGCCGAATTGAAGTTCCTGCAGGTTTCAGTGTAAAACTGAGTTGGAGCTAGTACTTTCCTTTGTATATGTATGGATTGGTGTTTTGCAAACTGAAAAGAATCTTTGTGTTCCCAACAAGCTTGGGGAAGTACGGCTTACACACACACATATCTCTCAGAACTGAGCATTTGGAGAGGACGTTCGTTCATCTAGCTCAAATGGAACGGGTTGCAGGAGAAACATTTACTCTTGTTTCAAAGTCTGTTTCCTAGTGCCGGTTTGAATTTCCTGCAGTTTTCACTGTAAAATAAAGTTGGATCTTGAACCTCCAAATATATATGTATGGAGTTCAGTTTGCAACTGAAAAGAAACTTTGTGTTCCCAACAAGCTAGGTGATGTACGGCTTTCACACACAATTATCTCTCAGAACTGAGCATGTGGAGAGACGTTAGTTCATCTAGCAGAAAGGGAACTGTTGCTGGAGAAACTTTTATTCTGTTTTCTCAGTCTGTTCCTAGAGCCGGTTTGAAGTTCCCGCAGTTTTCACTGTAAAACCGAGTTTAACTAGTACTGTCCATGTATATATATGGAGAGGAGTTTGAAACTGAAAGGAAATTTTGTGTTCCCATCAAGCTACGTGAAGGACGGCTTTCACACACACATCTCTCAGAACTGATCATGTGGAGAGACGTTTGTTTAGCTAGCACAAAGGGAACAGGTTGCAGGAGAAACTAGTTCTCTGGTTTCTCAGTCTGATTCCTTGATTCGGTTTGAAGTTCATGCATTTTTCACTGTAAAACATAATTTTGGCTAGTAAATCCCTATATATATATAAGGAATGGAGTTTGCAACTGAAAGGAAACTTTGTGTTCCCATCAAGCTACGTGAAGGACGGCTTTCACACACACATCTCTCAAAACTGAGCATGTGGAGAGACGTTCGTTTAGCTAGCACAAAAGAAACGGATTGCAGGGAAAGTTTTACTCTGGTTTCTCAGTCTGTTTTCTAGTGCTGGTGTGAATTTCCTGAAAGATTTCACTGTTAAACCGAGTTGGAGCTAGAACCCTCCCATATATATGTAAGGAGTGTAGTTTGCAACTGAAAAGAACTTTGTTTTCTCAACAAGCTAGGTGATGGGAGGCTTTCACACACAATTTTCTCTCAGAACTGAGCATGTGGAGAGTCTTTCGTTCATCTAGCACAAAGGGAACGGGTGCAGGAGAAATGTTTACCCTGGTTTCTCAGTCTGTTTCCTAGTGCCGGTTTTGAAGTTCATGCAGTTTTCACTATAAAACCGAGTTCGGGTAGTAAATCCCTATATATATATATAAGGAATGGAGTTACAACTGAAAGGAACTTTGTGTTCCCAACAAGATATGTGAAGGACGGCTTTAACACACACATATCTCTCAGAAGTGAGCATGTGGAGAGACGTTCTTTCATCTAGCACAAAAGGAACGGTTGCTGGAGAACTTTTACTCTGGATTTCAGTCTGTTTCCTAATGCCGGTTTGAATTTCCTGCAGTTTTCACATTAAAACCGAGTTGGAACTAGTACTGCCCATGTATATGTAAAGAGTGGAGTTTGCAACTGAATGGAAACTTTGTGTTCCCATCAAGCTAATTTAAGGACAGATTTCACAAAATATCTCTGATACTGAGCATGTGGAGAGACATTCGTTCATCTAGCACAAAGGGAACCATCTGCAGGAGAAACTTTTACTCTGGTTCTTATTGTTTTTCCTAGTGCCGGTATGAAGTTCCTGCAGTTTTCACTGTAAAACAGAGTTTTAGCTAGTACATCCCCATATATACATATGGATTGGAGTTTGCAACTGAAAAGAAATTTTATGTTCCAAACAAGATATTTGAAGGACGGCTTTCACACACACTTAACTCTCTGGACTGAGCATGTGGAGAGACGTTGTTCATCTAGCCCAAAGGGAAAGTTTTGCAGGAGAAACTTTTAATCAGGTTTCTCAGTCTGTTTCCTAGAGCCGTTGTGAATTTCCTGCAGTTTTCACTTTAATACAGAGAAGGAGCTAGTACCTCAACATATATATGTATGGAGTGCCGTTTGCAACTGAAAAGAATCTTTTTCTTCCCATCAAGCTAGCTGAAGGACGGCTTTCACACACATTATCTCTCAGAACTGAGCCTGTAGTGAGACGTTCATTAATCTAGAACAAAGTGAACGGATGCTGAAGAAACTTTACCCTGGTTTCTCAGTCTTTTTCCTAGTGCCGTTTTGAAGTTCTTGCAGTATTCACTGTAAAACGGATTTGGAGCTAGTACCTCCCCATATATATGTATGGACTGTAAATTGCAACTGAAAAGAAACTTCGTGTTCCCAACAAGCAAGGTGAAGGACGGCTTACACACACAATATCTCTCAGAAATGAGCATGTGGAGATTCTTTCGTTCAGCTAGTACAAAGGGAAAGCTTTGCAGGAGAAATGATTACCCTAGTTTCTCAGGCACTTTCCTAGTTCCAGTTTGAAGTTCCTGCAGTTTTCACTGTAAAACCGAGTTGGGGCTATTAAATCCCTAATATATATAAGGAATGGAGTTTGCAACTGAAAGGAAACTTTGTGTTCCCAACAAGATAGGTGAAGGACGGCTTTCACACACACATATCTCTCAGAACTGAGCATGTTGAGAGACGTTCTTTCATCTAGCACAAAGGGAAATGATTGTTGGAGAAACTTTTACTCTGGTTTCCCAGTCTCTTTCCTAGTGCTGGTGTGAATTTCCTGAAATTTTCACTGTTAAACCGAGTTGGAGCTAGTACCTCCCCATATAACTGTATGCAGTGTAGTTGGCAACTGATAGGAATCTTAGTGTTCCCATCAAGCTAGCTGAAATACGGCTTTTACACACACATATCTCTCAGAAATGATCATGTGGTGAGAAGTTCTTTCATCTAGCAAAAATGGAACGGGTTGGTGGAAAAACATTTACTCTGTTTTATCAGTCAGTTCCTAGTGCCGGATTGAAGTTCCTGCATGTTTCAGTGTAAAACCGAGTTGGAGCTAGTACTTTCCTTTGTATATGTATGGATTGGAGTTTGCAACTGAAAAGACACTTTGTGTTCCCAACAAGCTTTGGGATGTACGGCTTACACCACAATTATCTCTCAGAACTGAGCATTTGGAGAGACGTTCGTTCATCTAGCCCAAATGGAACGGGTTGCAGGGGAAACATTTACTCTAGTTTCTAAGTCTGTTTCCTAGTGCTGGTTTGAAGTTCCCGCAGTTTTCACTGTAAAATAAGTGGATCTTTTACTTCCCCAATATATGTATGGAGTGCAGTTTGCAACTTAAAAGAAACTTTATGTTCCCAACAAGGTTGGGTATGTACGGCTTTCAAACACAATTATCTCTCAGAACTGAGCATGGGAGAGACGTTAGTTCATATAGCACAAAAGGAACTGTTGCTGGAGAAACTTTTACTCTGGTTCTCAGTCTGTTTCCTAGAGCCGGTTTGAAGTTCCCGCAGTTTTCACTGTAAAACCGAGTTTAACTAGTACTGTCTATGTATTTATGGAGAGGAGTTTGAAACTGAAAGGAAACTTTGTGTTCCCATCAAGCTACGTGAAGGACGGCTTTCACACACACATCTCTCAAAACTGAGCATGTGGAGAGACGTTCGTTTAGCTAGCACAAAAGGAACGGATTGCAGGGAAAGTTTTACTCTGGTTTCTCAGTCTGTTTTCTAGTGCTGGTGTGAATTTCCTGAAGATTTCACTGTTAAACCGAGTTGGAGCTAGAACCTCCCCATATATATGTAAGGAGTGTAGTTTGCAACTGAAAAGAAACTTTGTTTTCTCAACAAGCTAGGTGATGGGAGGCTTTCACACACAATTTTCTCTCAGAACTGAGCATGTGGAGAGTCTTTCGTTCATCTAGCACAAAGGGAACGGGTTGCAGGAGAAATGTTTACCCTGGTTCTCAGTCTGTTTCCTAGTGCCGGTTTGAAGTTCATGCAGTTTTCACTATAAAACCGAGTTCGGGTAGTAAATCCCTATATATATATAAGGAATGGAGTTTACAACTGAAAGGAAACTTTGTGTTCCCAACAAGATATGTGAAGGACGGCTTTAACACACACATATCTCTCAGAAGTGAGCATGTGGAGAGACGTTCTTTCATCTAGCACAAAAGGAACGGTGCTGGAGAAATTTTACTCTGGATTTTCAGTCTGTTTCCTAATGCCGGTTTGAATTTCCTGCAGTTTTCACATTAAAACCGAGTTGGAACTAGTACTGCCCATGTATATGTAAAGAGTGGAGTTTGCAACTGAATGGAAACTTTGTGTTCCCATCAAGCTAATTTAAGGACAGATTTCACACAAAAATATCTCTGAATACTGAGCATGTGAGAGACATTCGTTCATCTAGCACAAAGGGAACCATCTGCAGGAGAAACTTTTACTCTGGTTTCTTATTGTTTTTCCTAGTGCCGGTATGAAGTTCCTGCAGTTTTCACTGTAAAACAGAGTTTTAGCTAGTAATCCCCATATATACATATGGATTGGAGTTTGCAACTGAAAAGAAATTTTATGTTCCAAACAAGATATTTGAAGGACGGCTTTCAACACACTTAACTCTCTGGACTGAGCTGTGGAGAGACGTTTGTTCATCTAGCCCAAAGGGAAAGTTTTGCAGGAGAAACTTTTAATCAGGTTTCTCAGTCTGTTTCCTAGAGCCGTTGTGAATTTCCTGCAGTTTTCACTTTAATACAGAGAAGGAGCTAGTACCTCAACATATATATGTATGGAGTGCCGTTTGCAACTGAAAAGAATCTTTTTCTTCCCATCAAGCTAGCTGAAGGACGGCTTTCACACACACTTATCTCTCAGAACTGAGCCTGTAGTGAGACGTTCATTAATCTAGAACAAAGTGAACGGATGCTGAAGAAACTTTACCCTGGTTTCTCAGTCTTTTTCCTAGTGCCGTTTTGAAGTTCTTGCAGTATTCACTGTAAAACGGATTTGGAGCTAGTACCTCCCCATATATATGTATGGACTGTAAATTGCAACTGAAAAGAAACTTCGTGTTCCCAACAAGCAAGGTGAAGGACGGCTTACACACACAATTATCTCTCAGAAATGAGCATGTGGAGATTCTTTCGTTCAGCTAGTACAAAGGGAAAGCTTTGCAGGAGAAATGATTACCCTAGTTTCTCAGGCACTTTCCTAGTTCCAGTTTGAAGTTCCTGCAGTTTTCACTGAAAACCGAGTTGGGGCTATTAAATCCCTATATATATATAAGGAATGGAGTTTGCAACTGAAAGGAAACTTTGTGTTCCCAACAAGATAGGTGAAGGACGGCTTTCACACACACATATCTCTCAGAACTGAGCAGTTGAGAGACGTTCTTTCATCTAGCACAAAGGGAAATGATTGTTGGAGAAACTTTTACTCTGGTTTCCCAGTCTCTTTCCTAGTGCTGGTGTGAATTTCCTGAAATTTTCACTGTTAAAACCGAGTTGGAGCTAGTACCTCCCCATATAACTGTATGCAGTGTAGTTGGCAACTGATAGGAATCTTAGTGTTCCCATCAAGCTAGCTGAAATACGGCTTTTACACACACATATCTCTCAGAAATGATCATGTGGTGAGAAGTTCTTTCATCTAGCAAAAATGGAACGGGTTGGTGGAAAAACATTTACTCTGTTTTATCAGTCAGTTCCTAGTGCCGGATTGAAGTTCCTGCATGTTTCAGTGTAAAACCGAAGCGAGTTGGAGCTAGTACTTTCCTTTGTATATGTATGGATTGGAGTTTGCAACTGAAAAGACACTTTGTGTTCCCAACAAGCTTTGGGATGTACGGCTTACACACACAATTATCTCTCAGAACTGAGCATTTGGAGAGACGTTCGTTCATCTAGCCCAAATGGAACGGGTTGCAGGGGAAACATTTACTCTAGTTTCTAAGTCTGTTTCCTAGTGCTGGTTTGAAGTTCCCGCAGTTTTCACTGTAAAATAAGTTGGATTTTACTTCCCCATATATATGTATGGAGTGCAGTTTGCAACTTAAAAGAAACTTTATGTTCCCAACAAGGTTGGGTATGTACGGCTTTCAAACACAATTATCTCTCAGAACTGAGCATGTGGAGAGACGTTAGTTCATAGCACAAAAGGAACTGTTGCTGGAGAAACTTTTACTCTGGTTTCTCAGTCTGTTTCCTAGAGCCGGTTTGAAGTTCCCGCAGTTTTCACTGTAAAACCGAGTTTAACTAGTACTGTCATGTATATTTATGAGAGGAGTTTGAAACTGAAAGGAAACTTTGTGTTCCCATCAAGCTACGTGAAGGACGGCTTTCACACACACATCTCTCAAAACTGAGCATGTGGAGAGACGTTCGTTTAGCTAGCACAAAAGGAACGGATTGCAGGGAAAGTTTTACTCTGGTTTCTCAGTCTGTTTTCTAGTGCTGGTGTGAATTTCCTGAAGATTTCACTGTTAAACCGAGTTGGAGCTAGAACCTCCCCATATATATGTAAGGAGTGTAGTTTGCAACTGAAAAGAAACTTTGTTTTCTCAACAAGCTAGGTGATGGGAGGCTTTCACACACACATTTTCCTCGCAGAACTGAGCATGTGGAGAGTCTTCGTTCATCTAGCACAAAGGGAACGGGTTCAGGAGAAATGTTTACCCTGGTTCTCAGTCTGTTTCTAGTGCCCGGTTTGAAGTTTCATGCAGTTTTCACTATAAAACCGAGTTCGGGTAGCTAAATCCCTATTATATAATATATAGGAATGGAGTTTACAACTGAAAGGAAACTTTTGTGTTCCCAAACAAGATATGTGAAGGACGGCTTAACACACACACATATCTCTCAGAAGTGAGCATTGGGAGAGACGTTCTTTCATCTAGCACAAAGGAACGGTTGGGAGAAATTTTCTCTGGTTTCTCAGTCTGTTTCCTAGTGCCGGTTTGAATTTCCTGAAGTTTTCACTGTAAACCGAGTTGGAGTAGTACCTACCCATATATATGTAAGGAGTGCTGGGGGTGCAACTGAATGGAAACTTTGTGTTCCCATCAAGCTAATTTAAGGACAGATTTCACACAAAAATATCTCTGAATACTGAGCATGTGGAGAGACATTCGTTCATCTAGCACAAAGGGAACCATCTGCAGGAGAAACTTTTACTCTGGTTTCTTATTGTTTTTCCTAGTGCCGGTATGAAGTTCCTGCAGTTTTCACTGTAAAACAGAGTTTTAGCTAGTACATCCCCATATATACATATGGATTGGAGTTTGCAACTGAAAAGAAATTTTATGTTCCAAACAAGATATTTGAAGGACGGCTTTCACACACACTTAACTCTCTGGACTGAGCATGTGGAGAGACGTTTGTTCATCTAGCCCAAAGGGAAAGTTTTGCAGGAGAAACTTTTAATCAGGTTTCTCAGTCTGTTTCCTAGAGCCGTTGTGAATTTCCTGCAGTTTTCACTTTAATACAGAGAAGGAGCTAGTACCTCAACATATATATGTATGGAGTGCCGTTTGCAACTGAAAAGAATCTTTTTCTTCCCATCAAGCTAGCTGAAGGACGGCTTTCACACACACTTATCTCTCAGAACTGAGCCTGTAGTGAGACGTTCATTAATCTAGAACAAAGTGAACGGATGCTGAAGAAACTTTACCTGGTTTCTCAGTCTTTTTCCTAGTGCCGTTTTGAAGTTCTTGCAGTATTCACTGTAAAACGGATTTGGAGCTAGTACCTCCCCATATATATGTATGGACTGTAAATTGCAACTGAAAAGAAACTTCGTGTTCCCAACAAGCAAGGTGAAGGACGGCTTACACACACAATTATCTCTCAGAAATGAGCATGTGGAGATTCTTTCGTTCAGCTAGTACAAAGGGAAAGCTTTGCAGGAGAAATGATTACCCTAGTTTCTCAGGCACTTTCCTAGTTCCAGTTTGAAGTTCCTGCAGTTTTCACTGTAAAACCGAGTTGGGGCTATTAAATCCCTATATATATAAGGAATGGAGTTTGCAACTGAAAGGAAACTTTGTGTTCCCAACAAGATAGGTGAAGGACGGCTTTCACACACACATATCTCTCAGAACTGAGCATGTTGAGAGACGTTCTTTCATCTAGCACAAAGGGAAATGATTGTTGGAGAAACTTTTACTCTGGTTTCCCAGTCTCTTTCCTAGTGCTGGTGTGAATTTCCTGAAATTTTCACTGTTAAACCGAGTTGGAGCTAGTACCTCCCCATATAAACTGTATGCAGTGTAGTTGGCAACTGATAGGAATCTTAGTGTTCCCATCAAGCTAGCTGAAATACGGCTTTTACACACACATATCTCTCAGAAATGATCATGTGGTGAGAAGTTCTTTCATCTAGCAAAAATGGAACGGGTTGGTGGAAAAACATTTACTCTGTTTTATCAGTCAGTTCCTAGTGCCGGATTGAAGTTCCTGCATGTTTCAGTGTAAAACCGAGTTGGAGCTAGTACTTTCCTTTGTATATGTATGGATTGGAGTTTGCAACTGAAAAGAACTTTGTGTTCCCAACAAGCTGGGATGTACGGCTTTCACACACAATTATCTCTCAGAACTGAGCATGGAGAGACGTTGTTCATCTAGCAAAGGGAACTGTTGCGGGAAAATTTATTCTGTTTTCTAAGTCTGTTTCCTAGAGCCGGTTTGAAGTTCCCGCAGTTTTCACTGTAAAAAAGTTTAACTTACTGTCCATATATATATGGAGAGGAGTTTGAAACTGAAAGGAAATTTGTGTTCCCACAAGCTGGGTAGGACGGCTTTCACACAAATCTCTCAGAACTGATCATGTGGAGAGACGTTGTTTAGCTAGCACAAAGGAACAGGTTGCAGGAGAAACTTTCTCTGGTTTCTCAGTCTGATTCCTTGATTCGGTTTGAAGTTCGCATTTTTCACTGTAAAACATTTAACTAGTACTGTCTATATATATATGGAATGGAGTTTGCAACTGAAAGGAAACTTTGTGTTCCCATCAAGCTACGTGAAGGACGGCTTTCACACACACATCTCTCAAAACTGAGCATGTGGAGAGACGTTCGTTTAGCTAGCACAAAAGGAACGGATTTGCAGGGAAAGTTTTACTCTGGTTTCTCAGTCTGTTTCTAGTGCTGGTGTGAATTTCCTGAAGATTTCACTGTTAAAACCGAGTTGGAGCTAGAACCTCCCCATATATATGTAAGGAGTGTAGTTTGCAACTGAAAAGAAACTTTTTTTCTCAACAAGCTAGGTGATGGGGAGGCTTTCACACACAATTTTCTCTCAGAACTGAGCATGTGGAGAGTCTTTCGTTCATCTAGCACAAGGGAAACGGGTTGCCGGAGAAATTTTTACCCTGGTTTCTCAGTCTGTTTCCTAGTGCCGGTTTGAAGTTCATGCAGTTTTCACCTATAAAACCGAGTTCGGGTAGTAAATCCCTATATATATATATATAAGGAATGGAGTTTACAACTGAAAGGAAAACTTTGTGTTCCCAACAAGATATGTGAAGGACGGCTTTACTAACACACATATCTCTCAGAAGTGAGCATGTGGAGAGACGTTCTTCATCTAGCACAAAGGGAACTGGTGTGTTGGGGGAAACTTCTTTCTCTGGTTTCTCAGTCTGTTTCTAGGACTGGTGTGAATTTCCTGAAGTATTCACTGTTAAACCGAGTTGGAGCTTGTACCTCCCCATATATGTAAGGAATGCTGTGTGCAACTGAAAAGAAACTTTGTATTCCATCAAGCTAGCTGAAATACGGCTTTCACACACCACTTATCTCTCAGAATGAGCATGTGGAGAGACGTTCGTTCAATCTAGCAAAAATGGGAACTGTGCTGGAAAAATTTTACCTCTGGTTTTTCAGTCTGTTTCCTAGTGCCGATTTGATGTTCCTGCATTTTCCACTGTAAAACCGAGTTGGAGATAGTACCGATCAACATATATATGTATGGAGTGCCGTTTGCAACTGAAAAGAATCTTTTCCTTCCCATCAAGCTAGCTGAAGGACGGCTTTCACACACACTTATCTCTCAGAACTGAGCCTGTATAGAGACGTTCATTAATCTAGCACAAACTGAACGGATGCTGAAGACACTTTTACTCTGGTTTCTCAGTCTGTTTCCTAGTGCCGATTTGAAATTCCTGCAGTATTCACTGTAAAACTGATTTGGAGCTATTACCTCCCCATATATATGTATGGATTGTAATTTGCATCTGAAAAGAAACTTGGTGTTCCCAACAAGCAAGTTGAAAGATGGCTTATACGCACAATTATCTCTCAGAAATGAGCATGTGGAGAGACGTTCGTTCATCTTGCACAAAGGGAACGGTTTACAGGAGAAACTTTTAACACTGGTTTCTCAGTCTGTTTCCTAGTGCCGGATTGAAGTTCCTGCAGGTTTCAGTGTAAAACCGAGTTGGAGTGTGTACATTCCTCTGTATATGTATGGATTGGAGTTTGCAACTGAAAGAAACTTGTGTTCACAACAAGCTTGGGGGAGTACGGCTTACACACACACATATCTCCCAGAACTGAGCATTTGGAGAGACGTTCGTTCATCTAGAATAAAGGGAACGGGTTGCAGGGAGAACATTTACTCTTGTTTCAAACTCTGTTTCCTAGTGCCGTTTTGAAGTTCCTGCAGTTTTCACTGTAAAATAAAGTTGGATCTTTTACCTCCCCATATATATGTATGGAGTGCATTTTGTTACTGAAAAGAAACTTGTATTCCCAACAAGCAAGGTGTTGTACGGCTTCACACAGAATTATCTCTCAGAACTGAGCATGTGGAGGAGACGTTAGTTCATCTAGCACAAAGGGAACTTTTGCTGGAGAAATTTTTACTCTGGTTTCTCAGTATGTTTCCTAGAGCCGGTTTGAAGTTAACGCAGTTTTCACTGTAAAACCGAGTTGAAACTAGTACTGTCCATGTATATTTAGGGAGAGGAGTTTGAAACTGAAAGGAAATTTTGTGTTCCCATCAAGCTACGTGAAGGTCGGCTTTCACACATACATCTCTCAGAACTGAGCATGTGGAGAGACGTTCGTTTTAGCTAGCACAAAAGGAAGGATTGCAGGGAAATTTTACTCTTGTTTCTCAGTCTGTTTCCTAGTGCCGCTTTGAAGTTCCTGCAGTTTTCACTGTAAAACCGAGTTGCAGCTAGTACCCTCCCCATATATATGTATGCACTGAACTTTGCAACTGAAAGGAATCTTTGTGTTCCCATCAACCTATGTGATGGCGGCTTTCACACACATTTATCTCTCAGAAATGAGCATGTGGAAAGACGTTCTTTCATCTAGCACAAATGGAACGGGTTGCTGGATAAATTTTTTCTCTGGTTTCTCAGTCTGTTTTCTAGTGCCGGTTTAAATTTCCTGCAGTTTTCACTGTAAAACCGTGCTGGAGCTAGTACCTACCTTTATTTATGTATGGATTGGAGATTGGAATTCAAAAGAAATTTTGAGTTCCCAACAAGCTTGTTGAAGTACGGCTTACAAACACACATAGTCTCTCAGAACTGAGCATTTGGAGAGACGTTTCGTTCATCTAGCCCAAAGGGAACGGGTTGCAGGAGAAATATTTGCTCTTGTTCAAAGTCTCTTTCCTAGTGCCGGTTTGAATTTCCTGCAGTTTTCTCTGTAAAACCGAGTTGGAGCTAGGACCTCACCATATTATATGTATGGAGTGGAGTTTTGCAACTGAAATAAACTTTTTGTTCCCACAAGCTAGGTAAAGAACGCTTTCACACACACTTATTTTCAGAACTGAGCATGTGGAGAGACGTTCATTCATCTAGCACAAAGGGAACAGGTTGCAGGAGAAACTAGTTCTCTGGTTTCTCAGTCTGATTCCTTGATCGGGTTTGGAAGTTTCTGCAGGTTTCACTGTAAAACCGAGTTGGAGCTTGTACCTCCCATATATATGTATGGAATGCTGTGTGCAACTGAAAAGAATCTTTGTGTTCCCATCAAGCTAGCTGAAATACGGCTTTCACACACTCTTATCTCTCTGAAATGAGCATGTGGAGAGAGCGTTCGTTCATCTAGCAAAAAGGGAATGGTTGCTGGTGAAATTTACTCTGGTTTTTCAGTCTGTTTCCTAGTGCCGGTTGGAAGTTCCTGAATTTATTCACTGTAAAACCGAATTGGAGCTAGTACCACCCCTTATATATGTAAGGAATGGAGTTTGCAACTGAAAAGAAACTTTGTTTTCCCAACAAGCTAGGAGAAGGGAGGCTTTCACACACACTTTCCTCTCAGAACTGAGCAGTGAGAGACTATCGTTCAGCTAGCACAAAGGGAACTGGTTACAGGAGAAATGTTTAACCCTGGTTTCTCAGTCTGTGTTCTAGTGCCTGTTTAAATTTCCTGCAGTTTTCAACTGTAAAACCGAGTTGGAGCTAGAATCTCCCTTTATTTATGTATGGATTGGAATTTGTAACTCAAAAGAAATTTTGTGTTCCCAACAAGCTTGTTGAAGTACGGCTTACACACACACATATCTCTCAGAACTGAGCATTTGGAGAGACGTTCGTTCATCTAGCCCAAAGAGAACGGGTTGCAGGAGAAATATTTGCTCTTGTTTCAAAGTCTCTTTCCTAGTGCCGGTTTGAAGTTCCTGAATTTTTCACTGTAAAACCGAGTTGGAGCTAGTACCACAACATATATATGTATGGAGTGCTGTTTGCAACTGAAAAGAATCTTTTTCTTCCCATCAAGCTAGCCGAAGCACGGCTTTCACACACACTTATCTCTCAGAACTGAGCCTGTAGAGAGACGTTCATTAATCTAGCACAAAGTGAACGATGCTGAAGAAACATTTACTCTGATTTCACAGTCTGTTTCCTAGTGCCAGTTTGAACTTCCTGCAGTATTCACTGTAAAAAGGATTTGGAGCTAGTACCTCCCCATATATATGTATGAATGGTAAATTGAATCTGAAAAGAAACTTCATGTTCCCAACAAGCAAGGTGAAGGACGGCTTACAACACACAATTATCTCTCAGAAATGAGCATGTGGAGAGATGTTCGTTCATCTCGTACAAAGGGAACGGGTTACAGGAGAAACTTTTTCTCTGGTTTCTCAGTCTGTTTCCTACTGCCGAATTGAAAGTTCCTGCAGGTTTCAGTGTAAAAACTGAGTTGGAGCTAGTACTTTCCTTTGTATATGTATGGATTGGTGTTTGCAACTGAAAAGAATCTTGTGTTCCCAACAAGCTTGGGGAAGTACGGCTTACACACACACATATCTCTCAGAACTGAGCATTTGGAGAGACGTTCGTTCATCTAGCTCAAATGGAACGGGTTGCAGGAGAAACATTTACTCTTGTTTCAAAGTCTGTTTCCTAGTGCCGGTTTGAATTTTCCTGCAGTTTTCACTGTAAAATAAAGTTGGATCTTGAACCTCCAAAATATATATGTATGGAGTTCAGTTTGCAACTGAAAAGAAACTTTGTGTTCCCAACAAGCTAGGTGATGTACGGCTTTCACACACAATTATCTCTCAGAACTGAGCATGTGGAGAGACGTTAGTTCATCTAGCAGAAAGGGAACTGTTGCTGGAGAAACTTTTATTCTGTTTTCTCAGTCTGTTTCCTAGAGCCGGTTTGAAGTTCCCGCAGTTTTTCACTGTAAAACCGAGTTTAACTAGTACTGTCCATGTATATATATGGAGAGGAGTTTGAAACTGAAAGGAAATTTTGTGTTCCCATCAAGCTACGTGAAGGACGGCTTTCACACACACATCTCTCAGAACTGATCATGTGGAGAGACGTTTGTTTAGCTAGCACAAAGGGAACAGGTTGCAGGAGAAACTAGTTCTCTGGTTTCTCAGTCTGATTCCTTGATTCGGTTTGAAGTTCATGCATTTTTCACTGTAAAACATAATTTTGGCTAGTAAATCCCTATATATATATAAGGAATGGAGTTTGCAACTGAAAGGAAACTTTGTGTTCCCATCAAGCTACGTGAAGGACGGCTTTCACACACACATCTCTCAAAACTGAGCATGTGGAGAGACGTTCGTTTAGCTAGCACAAAAGGAACGGATTGCAGGGAAAGTTTTACTCTGGTTTCTCAGTCTGTTTTTCTAGTGCTGGTGTGAATTTCCTGAAGATTTCACTGTTAAACCGAGTTGGAGCTAGAACCTCCCCATATATATGTAAGGAGTGTAGTTTGCAACTGAAAAGAAACTTTGTTTTCTCAACAAGCTAGGTGATGGGAGGCTTTCACACACAATTTTCTCTCAGAACTGAGCATGTGGAGAGTCTTTCGTTCATCTAGCACAAAGGGAACGGGTTGCAGGAGAAATGTTTACCCTGGTTTCCTCAGTCTGTTTCCTAGTGCCGGTTTGAAGTTCATGCAGTTTTCACTATAAAACCGAGTTCGGGTAGTAAATCCCTATATATATATATAAGGAATGGAGTTTACAACTGAAAGGAAACTTTGTGTTCCCAACAAGATATGTGAAGGACGGCTTTAACACACACATATCTCTCAGAAGTGAGCATGTGGAGAGACGTTCTTTCATCTAGCACAAAGGGAACTGGTTGTTGGGGAAACTTTTTCTCTGGTTTCTCAAAGTCTGTTCCTAGGACTGGTGTGAATTTCCTGAAGTAATTCACTGTTAAACCGAGTGGAGCTTGTAACCAACCGTCCCCATCAGTATATGTCAAGGAATGCTGTGTGCCACTGAAAAGAAAACTTTGTATTCCCACAAGCCTAGCTGAAATAACGGCTTTCAACGACACACGTATCGCTCAGAAATGAGCATGTGGGAGAGACGTTCGTTCATCTAGCAAAATGGGAACTGTTGCTGGAAAATTTTTACTCTGGTTTTTCAGTCTGTTCTTCCTAGTGCCGAGTTGAATGTTCCGTGCTTTCCACTGTACGGAGAAACTTTTAATCAGGTTTCTCAGTCTGTTTCCTAGAGCCGTTGTGAATTTCCTGCAGTTTTCACTTTAATACAGAGAAGGAGCTAGTACCTCAACATATATATGTATGGAGTGCCGTTTGCAACTGAAAAGAATCTTTTTCTTCCCATCAAGCTAGCTGAAGGACGGCTTTCACACACACTTATCTCTCAGAACTGAGCCTGTAGTGAGACGTTCATTAATCTAGAACAAAGTGAACGGATGCTGAAGAAACTTTACTCTGGTTTCTCAGTCTTTTTCCTAGTGCCGTTTTGAAGTTCTTGCAGTATTCACTGTAAAACGGATTTGGAGCTAGTACCCTCCCCATATATATGTATGGACTGTAAATTGCAACTGAAAAGAAACTTCGTGTTCCCAACAAGCAAGGTGAAGGACGGCTTACACACACAATTATCTCTCAGAAATGAGCATGTGGAGATTCTTTCGTTCAGCTAGTACAAAGGGAAAGCTTTGCAGGAGAAATGATTACCCTAGTTTCTCAGGCACTTTCCTAGTTCCAGTTTGAAGTTCCTGCAGTTTTCACTGTAAAACCGAGTTGGGGCTATTAAATCCCTATATATATAAGGAATGGAGTTTGCAACTGAAAGGAAACTTTGTGTTCCCAACAAGATAGGTGAAGGACGGCTTTCACACACACATATCTCTCAGAACTGAGCATGTTGAGAGACGTTCTTTCATCTAGCACAAAGGGAAATGATTGTTGGAGAAACTTTTACTCTGGTTTCCCAGTCTCTTTCCTAGTGCTGGTGTGAATTTCCTGAAATTTTCACTGTTAAACCGAGTTGGAGCTAGTACCTCCCCATATAACTGTATGCAGTGTAGTTGGCAACTGATAGGAATCTTAGTGTTCCCATCAAGCTAGCTGAAATACGGCTTTTACACACACATATCTCTCAGAAATGATCATGTGGTGAGAAGTTCTTTCATCTAGCAAAAATGGAACGGGTTGGTGGAAAAACATTTACTCTGTTTTATCAGTCAGTTCCTAGTGCCGGATTGAAGTTCCTGCATGTTTCAGTGTAAAACCGAGTTGGAGCTAGTACTTTCCTTTGTATATGTATGGATTGGAGTTTGCAACTGAAAAGAACTTTGTGTTCCCAACAAGCTTTGGGATGTACGGCTTACACACACAATTATCTCTCAAACTGAGCATTTGGAGAGACGTTCATCATCTAGCCCAAATGGAACGGGTTGCAGGGGAAACATTACTCTAGTGTTTCTACGTCTGTTTCCTAGTGCTGGTTTGAAGTTCCCGCAGTTTTCACTGTAAATAAGTTGATCTTTTAGCCTTCGCCATATATATGTATGGAGTGCAGTTTGGCAACTTGAAAAAAACTTTATGTTCCCAACAAGGTTGGGTATGTTCGGCTTTTCAACACAATATCTCTCAGAACTGCATGGAGAGCGTAGGTTTCATATAGCACAAAGGAGACTGTTGCGGAGAAACTTGTTACTTGGTTCTCAGTCTGTTTCCTGATCGGTTTGAAGTTCCCACAGTTTTCACTGTAAAACCGAGTTTGGCTAGTATCTATGTATATTTATGGAGGAGTTTGCAAACTGAAAGGAAACTTTGTGTTCCCATCAAGCTACGTGAAGGACGGCTTTCACACACACATCTCTCAAAACTGAGCATGTGGAGAGACGTTCGTTTAGCTAGCACAAAAGGAACGGATTGCAGGGAAAGTTTTACTCTGGTTTCTCAGTCTGTTTTCTAGTGCTGGTGTGAATTTCCTGAAGTTTCACTGTTAAACCGAGTTGGAGCTAGAACCTCCCCATATATATGTAAGGAGTGTAGTTTGCAACTGAAAAGAAACTTTGTTTTCTCAACAAGCTAGGTGATGGGAGGCTTTCACACACAATTTTCTCTCAGAACTGAGCATGTGGAGAGTCTTTCGTTCATCTAGCACAAAGGGAACGGGTTGCAGGAGAAATGTTTACCCTGGTTTCTCAGTCTGTTTCCTAGTGCCGGTTTGAAGTTCATGCAGTTTTCACTATAAAACCGAGTTCGGGTAGTAAATCCCTATATATATATATAAGGAATGGAGTTTACAACTGAAAGGAAACTTTGTGTTCCCAACAAGATATGTGAAGGACGGCTTTAACACACACATATCTCTCAGAAGTGAGCATGTGGAGAGACGTTCTTTCATCTAGCACAAAGGGAACTGGTTGTTGGGGAAACTTTTTCTCTGGTTTCTCAGTCTGTTTCCTAGGACTGGTGTGAATTTCCTGAAGTATTCACTGTTAAACCGAGTTGGAGCTTGTACCTCCCCATATATATGTAAGGAATGCTGTGTGCAACTGAAAAGAAACTTTGTATTCCCATCAAGCTAGCTGAAATACGGCTTTCACACACACTTATCTCTCAGAAATGAGCATGTGGAGAGACGTTCGTTCATCTAGCAAAATGGGAACTGTTGCTGGAAAAATTTTACTCTGGTTTTTCAGTCTGTTTCCTAGTGCCGATTGATGTTCCTGCATTTTCCACTGTAAACCGAGTTGGAGATAGTACCTCAACATATATATGTAGGGAGTGCCGTTTGCAACTGAAAAGAATCTTTTCTTCCGCATCAAGCTAGCTGAAGACGGCTTTCACACACACTTATCTCTCAGAACTGAGCCCTGTATAGAGACGTTCATTAATCTAGCACAAACTGAACGGATGCTGAGACACTTTACTCTGTTTCTCAGTCTGTTTCCTAGTGCCGAGTTGAAATTCCTGCAGTATTCACTGTAAAAAGGATTTGGAGCTATTACCTCCCCATATATATGTATGGATGGTAATTTGCATCTGAAAAGAAACTTGGTGTTCCCAACAAGCAAGTTGAAAGATGGCTTATACGCACAATTATCTCTCAGAAATGAGCATGTGGAGAGACGTTCGTTCATCTTGCACAAAGGGAACGGTTTACAGGAGAAACTTTTACACTGGTTTCTCAGTCTGTTTTCCTATGCCGGATTGAAGTTCTGCAGGTTTCAGTGTAAAACATGAGTTGGAGTGTAGTACATTCCTCTGTATATGTATGGATTGGAGTGTTGCAACTGAAAAGAAACTTTGGTGTTCACAACAAGCTTGGGGAAGTACGGCTTACACACACACATATCTCCCAGAACTGAGCATTTGGAGAGACGTTCGTTCATCTAGAAGCAAAGGGAACGGGTTGCAGGAGAAACATTTACTCTTGTTTCAAACTCTGTTTCCTAGTGCCGGTTTGAATTTCCTGCAGTTTTCAACTGTAAAATAAAGTTGGATCTTGAACCTCCCAAATATATATGTATGGAGTGCAGTTTGCAACTGAAAAGAAACTTTGTAGTTCCCAACAAGCTAGGTGATGTACGGCTTTCACACACAATTATCTCTCAGAACTGAGCATGTGGAGAGACGTTAGTTCATCTAGCACGAAAGGGAACTTTTGCTGGAGAAACTTTTACTTCTGTTTCTCAGTATGTTTCCTAGAGCCTGTTTGAAGGTTAACGCAGTTTTCACTGTAAAACCGAGTTGAACTAGTACTGTCCATGTAGATTTATGGAGAGGAGGTTGAAAACTGAAGGAAAATTTTGTGTTTCCCATCAAGCTACGTGAAGGTCGGCTTTCACACATCACTCTCTCATAACTGAGGCATGTGGAGAGACGTTCGTTTAGCTAGCACAAAAGGAAAAGGATTGCAGGGAAATTTTCTCTTGTTTCTCAGTCTGTTTCCTAGTGCCGCTTGAAGTTTCCTGCAGTTTTTCAACTGTAAAACCGAGTTGGCAGCTAGTACCTGCCCCCATATATATGTATGCACTGAACTTTAGCAACTGAAAGGAATCTTGGTGTTCCCAGCAACCTATGTGAATGTGGCTGGCGCTTTCACACACATTTATCTCTCAGAAAGGGACATGTGAAAGACGTTCTTCATCTAGCACAAATGGAACGGGTTTGCTGATAAAGTTTTTTCTCTGGTTTCTCAGTCTGTTTTCTAGTGCCGGTTTAAATTTCCTGCAGTTTTCACTGTAAAACCGTGCTGGAGCTAGTACCTACCTTTATTTATGTATGGATTGGAGATTGGAATTCAAAGAATTGTGAGTTCCCACCACTAAGCCTTGTTGAAAGTACGGCTTACAAACACACATATCTCTCAGAACTGAGCATTTGGAGAGACGTTCGTTCATCTAGCCCAAAGAAGGACGGGTTTGCAGGAGAAAATATTTGCTCTTGTTTCAAAGTCTCTTTCCTAGTGCCGGTTTGAATTTCCTGCAGTTTTTCTCTGTAAAACCGAGTTGGAGCTAGGACCTCACCATATATATATGTATGGAGTGGAGTTTGCAACTGAAATAAACTTTTTGTTCCCAACAAGCTAGGTAAAGAACGGCTTTCACACACACTTATTTTTCAGAACTGAGCATGTGGAGAGACGTTCATTCATCTAGCACAAAGGGACAGGTTGCAGGAGAAACTAGTTCTCTGGTTCTCAGTCCTGATTCCTTGATCGGGTTTGAAGTTTCTGCAGGTTTCACTGTAAAACCGAGTTGGAGCTTGTACCTCCCCATATATATGTATGGAATGCTGTGTGCAACTGAAAAGAATCTTTGTGTTCCCATCAAGCTAGCTGAAATACGGCCTTCACACACTCTATCTCTCTGAAATGAGCATGTGGAAGAGACGTTCGTCATCTAGCAAAAAAGGGAATGGTTGCTGGTGAAATTTTACTCTGGTTTTTCAGTCTGTTTCCTAGTGCCGGTTTGAAGTTCCTGAATTTTTCACTGTAAAAACCGAATTGGAGCTAGTACCACCCCTTATATATGTAAGGAATGGAGTTTGCAACTGAAAAAGAAACTTTGTTTTCCCAACAAGCTAGGAGAAGGGAGGCTTTCACACACACTTCCTCTCAGAACTGAGCATGTGGAGAGACTATCGTTCAGCTAGCACAAAGGGAACTGGTTACAGGAGAAATGTTTACCCTGGTTTCCTCAGTCTGTGTTCTAGTGCCTGTTTAAATTTCCTGCAGTTTTCACTGTAAAACCGAGTTGGAGCTAGAATCTCCCTTTATTTATGTATGGATTGGAATTTGTAACTCAAAAGAAATTTTGTGTTCCCAACAAGCTTGTTGAAGTACGGCTTACACACACACATATCTCTCAGAACTGAGCATTTGGAGAGACGTTCGTTCATCTAGCCCAAAGAGAACGGTGTTGCAGGAGAAATATTTGCTCTTGTTTCAAAGTCTCTTTCCTAGTGCCGGTTTGAAGTTCCTGAATTTTTCACTGTAAAACCGAGTTGGAGCTAGTACCACCAACATATATTGTATGGAGTGCTGTTTGCAACTGAAAAGAATCTTTTTCTTCCCATCAAGCTAGCCGAAGCACGGCTTTCACACACACTTATCTCTCAGAACTGAGCCTGTAGAGAGACGTTCACTAATCTAGCACAAAGTGAACGGATGCTGAAGAAACATTTACTCTGATTTCACAGTCTGTTTCCTAGTGCCAGTTTGAACTTCCTGCAGTATTCACTGTAAAAAGGATTTGGAGCTAGTACCTCCCCATATATATGTATGAATGGTAAATTGAATCTGAAAAGAAACTTCATGTTCCCAACAAGCAAGGTGAAAGGACGGCTTACACACACAATTATCTCTCAGAAATGAGCATGTGGAGAGATGTTCGTTCATCTCGTACAAAGGGAACGGGTTACAGGAGAAACTTTTTCTCTGGTTTCTCAGTCTGTTTCCTACTGCCGAATTGAAGTTCCTGCAGGTTTCAGTGTAAAACTGAGTTGGAG
The DNA here is from genome assembly GCF_009834535.1 of Camelus ferus. Lineage (NCBI taxonomy): Eukaryota > Metazoa > Chordata > Mammalia > Artiodactyla > Camelidae > Camelus > Camelus ferus. Next base: position 74,262 of record NW_022589695.1, on the reverse strand, counting down.
CTAGTACTTTCCTTTGTATATGTATGGATTGGTGTTTGCAACTGAAAAGAATCTTGTGTTCCCAACAAGCTTGGGGAAGTACGGCTTACACACACACATATCTCTCAGAACTGAGCATTTGGAGAGACGTTCGTTCATCTAGCTCAAATGGAACGGGTTGCAGGAGAAACATTTACTCTTGTTTCAAAGTCTGTTTCCTAGTGCCGGTTTGAATTTCCTGCAGTTTTCACTGTAAAATAAAGTTGGATCTTGAACCTCCAAATATATATGTATGGAGTTCAGTTTGCAACTGAAAAGAAACTTTGTGTTTCCCACAAGCTAGGTGATGTACGGCTTTCACACACAATTATCTCTCAGAACTGAGCATGTGGAGAGACGTTAGTTCATCTAGCAGAAAGGGAACTGTTGCTGGAGAAACTTTTATTCTGTTTTCTCAGTCTGTTTCCTAGAGCCGGTTTGAAGTTCCCGCAGTTTTCACTGTAAAACCGAGTTTAACTAGTACTGTCCATGTATATATATGGAGAGGAGTTTGAAACTGAAAGGAAATTTTGTGTTCCCATCAAGCTACGTGAAGGACGGCTTTCACACACACATCTCTCAGAACTGATCATGTGGAGAGACGTTTGTTTAGCTAGCACAAAAGGGAACAGGTTGCAGGAGAAACTAGTTCTCTGGTTTCTCCAGTCTGATTCCTTGATTCGGTTTGAAGTTCATGCATTTTTCACTGTAAAACATAATTTTGGCTAGTAAATCCCTATATATATATAAGGAATGGAGTTTTGCAACTGAAAGGAAACTTTGTGTTCCCATCAAGCTACGTGAAGGACGGCTTTCACACACACATCTCTCAAAACTGAGCATGTGGAGAGAACGTTCGTTTAGCTAGCACAAAAGGAACGGATTGCAGGGAAAGTTTTACTCTGGTTTCTCAGTCGGTTTTCTAGTGCTGGTGTGAATTTCCTGAAGATTTCACTGTTAAACCGAGTTGGAGCTAGAACCTCCCCATATATATGTAAGGAGTGTAGTTTGCAACTTGAAAAGAAACTTTGTTTCTCAACAAGCTAGGTGATGGGAGGCTTTCACACACAATTTTCTCTCAGAACTGAGCATGTGGAGAGTCTTTCGTTCATCTAGCACAAAGGGAACGGGTTGCAGGAGAAATGTTTACCCTGGTTTTCTCAGTCTGTTCCTAGTGCCGGTTTGAAGTTCATGCAGTTTTCACTATAAAACCGAGTTCGGGTAGTAAATCCCTATATATATATATAAGGAATGGAGTTTACAACTGAAAGGAAACTTTGTGTTCCCAACAAGATATGTGAAGGACGGCTTTAACACACACATATCTCTCAGAAGTGAGCATGTGGAGAGACGTTCTTTCTAGCACAAAAGGAACGGTTGCTGGAGAAATTTTACTCTGGATTTTCAGTCTGTTTCCTAATGCCGGTTTGAATTTCCTGCAGTTTTCACATTAAAACCGAGTTGGAACTAGTACTGCCCATGTATATGTAAAGAGTGGAGTTTGCAACTGAATGGAAACTTTGTGTTCCCATCAAGCTAATTTAAGGACAGATTTCAACAAAAATATCTCTGATACTGAGCATGGGAGAGACATTCGTTCATCTAGCACAAAGGGAACCATCTGCAGGAGAAACTTTTACTCTGGTTTCTTATTGTTTTTCCTAGTGCCGGTATGAAGTTCCTGCAGTTTTCACTGTAAAACAGAGTTTTAGCTAGTACATCCCCATATATACATATGGATTGGAGTTTGCAACTGAAAAGAAATTTTATGTTCCAAACAAGATATTTGAAGGACGGCTTTCACACACACTTAACTCTCTGGACTGAGCATGTGGAGAGACGTTTGTTCATCTAGCCCAAAGGGAAAGTTTTGCAGGAGAAACTTTTAATCAGGTTTCTCAGTCTGTTTCCTAGAGCCGTTGTGAATTTCCTGCAGTTTTCACTTTAATACAGAGAAGGAGCTAGTACCTCAACATATATATGTATGGAGTGCCGTTTGCAACTGAAAAGAATCTTTTTCTTCCCATCAAGCTAGCTGAAGGACGGCTTTCACACACACTTATCTCTCAGAACTGAGCCTGTAGTGAGACGTTCATTAATCTAGAACAAAGTGAACGGATGCTGAAGAAACTTTACCCTGGTTTCTCAGTCTTTTTCCTAGTGCCGTTTTGAAGTTCTTGCAGTATTCACTGTAAACGGATTTGGAGCTAGTACCTCCCCATATATATGTATGGACTGTAAATTGGCCAACTGAAAAGAAACTTCGTGTTCCCAACAAGCAAGGGTGAAGGACGGGCTTACACACACAATTATCTCTCAGAAATGAGCATGTGGAGATTCTTTCGTTCAGCTAGACAAAGGGAAAGCTTTGCAGGAGAAATGATTACCCTAGTTCTCAGGCACTTTCCTAGTTCCAGTTTGAAGTTCCTGCAGTTTTCACACTGTAAAACCGAGTTGGGGCTATTAAATCCCTATATATATATAAGGAATGGAGTTTGCAACTGAAAGGAAACCTTTGTGTTCCCAACAAGAGTAGGTGAAGGACGGCTTTCCACACACACATATCTCTCAGAACTGAGCATGTTGAGACGTTCTTTCATCTAGCACAAAGGGAATGATTGTGTGGAGAAACTTTTACTCTGGTTTCCCCAGTCTCTTTCCTAGTGCTGGTGTGAATTTCCTGAAATTTTCACTGTTAAACCGAGTGGAGCTAGTACCCCTCCCCATATAACTGTATGCAGTTGTAGTTGGCAACTGATAGGAATCTTAGTGTTCCCATCAAGCTAGCTGAAATACGGCTTTTACACACACATATCTCTCAGAAATGATCATGTGGTGAGAAGTTCTTTCATCTAGCAAAAATGGAACGGGTTGGTGGAAAAACATTTACTCTGTTTTATCAGTCAGTTCCTAGTGCCGGATTGAAGTTCCTGCATGTTTCAGTGTAAACCGAGTTGGAGCTAGTACTTTCCTTTGTATATGTTATGGATTGGAGTTTGCAACTGAAAAGACACTTTGTGGTTCCCAACAAGCTTTGGGATGTACGGCTTACACACACAATTATCCTCTCAGAACTGAGCATTTGGAGAGACGGTTCGTTCATCTAGCCAAATGGAACGGGTTGCAGGGGAAACAATTTCTCTAGTTTCTAAGTCTGTTTCCTAGTGCTGGTTGAAGGTCCCGCAGTTTTCACTGTAAAATAAGTGGATCTTTACTTCCCCATATTATGTATGGAGTGCAGTTTGCAACTTAAAAGAAACTTTATGTTCCCAACAAGGTTGGGTATGTACGGCTTTCAAACACAATTATCTCTCAGAACTGAGCATGTGGAGAGACGTTAGTTCATATAGCACAAAAGGAACTGTTGCTGGAGAAACTTTTACTCTGGTTCTCAGTCGTTTCCTAGAGCCGGTTTGAAGTTCCCGCAGTTTTCACTGTAAAACCGAGTTTAACTAGTACTGTCTATGTATTTTATGGAGAGGAGTTTGAAACTGAAAGGAAACTTTGTGTTCCCATCAAGCTACGTGAAGGACGGCTTTCACACACACATCTCTCAAAACTGAGCATGTGGAGAGACGTTCGTTTAGCTAGCACAAAAGGAACGGATTGCAGGGAAAGTTTTACTCTGGTTTCTCAGTCTGTTTTCTAGTGCTGGTGTGAATTTCCTGAAGATTTCACTGTTAACCGAGTTGGAGCTAGAACCTCCCCATATATATGTAAGGAGTGTAGTTTGCAACTGAAAGAACTTTGTTTTCTCAACAAGCTAGGTGATGGGAGGCTTTCACACACAATTTTCTCTCAGAACTGAGCATGTGGAGAGTCTTTCGTTCATCTAGCACAAAGGGAACGGGTTGCAGGAGAAATGTTTACCCTGGTTTCTCAGTCTGTTTCCTAGTGCCGGTTTGAAGTTCATGCAGTTTTCACTATAAAACCGAGTTCGGGTAGTAAATCCCTATATATATATATAAGGAATGGAGTTTACAACTGAAAGGAAACTTTGTGTTCCCAACAAGATATGTGAAGGACGGCTTTAACACACACATATCTCTCAGAAGTGAGCATGTGGAGAGACGTTCTTTCATCTAGCACAAAAGGAACGGTTGCTGGAGAAATTTTACTCTGGATTTTCAGTCTGTTTCCTAATGCCGGTTTGAATTTCCTGCAGTTTTCACATTAAAACCGAGTTGGAACTAGTACTGCCCATGTATATGTAAAGAGTGGAGTTTGCAACTGAATGGAAACTTTGTGTTCCCATCAAGCTAATTTAAGGACAGATTTCACACAAAAATATCTCTGAATACTGAGCATGTGGAGAGACATTCGTTCATCTAGCACAAAGGGAACCATCTGCAGGAGAAACTTTTACTCTGGTTTCTTATTGTTTTTCCTAGTGCCGGTATGAAGTTCCTGCAGTTTTCACTGTAAAACAGAGTTTTAGCTAGTACATCCCCATATATACATATGGATTGGAGTTTGCAACTGAAAAGAAATTTTTATGTTCCAAACAAGATATTTGAAGGACGGCTTTCACACACACTTACTCTCTGGACTGAGCATGTGGAGAGACGTTTGTTCATCTAGCCCAAAGGGAAAGTTTTTGCAGGAGAAACTTTTAATCAGGTTTCTCAGTCTGTTTCCTAGAGCCGTTGTGAATTTTCCTGCAGTTTTCACTTTAATACAGAGAAGGAGCTAGTGTACCTCAACATATATATGTATGGAGTGCCGTTTGCAACTGAAAAGAATCTTTTTCTTCCCATCAAGCTAGCTGAAGGACGGCTTTCACACACACTTATCTCTCAGAACTGAGCCTGTAGTGAGACGTTCATTAATCTAGAACAAAGTGAACGGATGCTGAAGAAACTTTACCCTGGTTTCTCAGTCTTTTTCCTAGTGCCGTTTTGAAGTTCTTGCAGTATTCACTGTAAAACGGATTTGGAGCTAGTACCTCCCCATATAATGTATGGACTGTAAATTGCAACTGAAAAGAAACTTCGTGTTCCCAACAAGCAAGGTGAAGGACGGCTTACACACACAATTATCTCTCAGAAATGAGCATGTGGAGATTCTTTCGTTCAGCTAGTACAAAGGGAAAGCTTTGCAGGAGAAATGATTACCCTAGTTTCTCAGGCACTTTCCTAGTTCCAGTTTGAAGTTCCTGCAGTTTTCACTGTAAACCGAGTTGGGGCTATTAAATCCCTATATATATATAAGGAATGGAGTTTGCAACTGAAAGGAAACTTTGTGTTCCCAACAAGATAGGTGAAGGACGGCTTTCACACACACATATCTCTCAGAACTGAGCATGTTGAGAGACGTTCTTTCATCTAGCACAAAGGGAAATGATTGTTGGAGAAACTTTTACTCTGGTTTCCCAGTCTCTTTCCTAGTGCTGGTGTGAATTTCCTGAAATTTTCACTGTTAAAACCGAGTTGGAGCTAGTACCTCCCCATATAACTGTATGCAGTGTAGTTGGCAACTGATAGGAATCTTAGTGTTCCCATCAAGCTAGCTGAAATACGGCTTTTACACACACATATCTCTCAGAATGATCATGTGGTGAGAAGTTCTTTCATCTAGCAAAAATGGAACGGGTTGGTGGAAAAACATTTACTCTGTTTTATCAGTCAGTTCCTAGTGCCCGGATTGAAGTTCCTGCATGTTTCAGTGTAAAACCGAGTTGGAGCTAGTACTTTCCTTTGTATATGTATGGATTGGAGTTTGCAACTGAAAAGACACTTTGTGTTCCCACAAGCTTGGGGATGTACGGCTTACACACACCAATTAGCTCTCAAACTGAGGCATTTGGAGAGACGTTCGTTCATCTAGCCCAAATGGAAACGGGTTGCAGGGGAAACATTTACTCTAGTTTCTAAGTCTGTTTCCTAGTGCTGTTTGAAGTTCCCGCAGTTTTCAACTGTAAAATAAGTTGGATCTTTACCTTCCCCATATATATGTATGGAGTGCAGTTTGCAACTTAAAAGAAACTTTATGTTCCCAACAAGGTTGGGTATGTACGCTTTCAAACACAATTATCTCTCAGAACTGAGCATGTGGAGAGACGTTAGTTCATATAGCACAAAAGGGAACTGTTGCTGGAGAAACTTTTACTTCTGGTTTCTCAGTCTGTTTCCTAGAGCCGGTTTGAAGTTCCGCAGTTTTCACTGTAAAACCGAGTTTAACTAGTACTGTCTATGTATATTTATTGGAGAGGAGTTTGAAACTGAAAGGAAAACTTTGTGTTCCCATCAAGCTACGTGAAGGACGGCTTTCACACACACAATCTCTCAAAACTGAGCATGTGGAGAGACGTTCGTTTAGCTAGCACAAAAGGAACGGATTGCAGGGAAAGTTTATACTCTGGTTTCTCAGTCTGTTTTCTAGTGCTGGTGTGAATTTCCTGAAGATTTCACTGTTAAAAAACCGAGTTGGGAGCTAGAACCTCCCCATATATATGTAAGGAGTGTAGTTTGCAACTGAAAAGAAACTTTGTTTTCTCAACAAGCTAGGTGATGGGAGGCTTTCACACACAATTTTCTCTCAGAACTGAGCATGTGGAGAGTCTTTCGTTCATCTAGCACAAAGGGAACGGGTTGCAGGAGAAATGTTTACCCTGGTTTCTCAGTCTGTTTCCTAGTGCCGGTTTGAAGTTCATGCAGTTTTCACTATAAAACCGAGTTCGGGTAGTAAATCCCTATATATATATATAAGGAATGGAGTTTACAACTGAAAGGAAACTTTGTTTTTCCCAACAAGATATGTGAAGGACGGCTTTAACACACACATATCTCTCAGAAAGTGAGCATGGGAGAGACGTTTCTTTCATCTAGCACAAAAGGAACGGTTTGCCTGGAGAAATTTTACTCTGGATTTTCAGTCTGTTTCCTAATGCCGGTTTGAATTTCCTGCAGTTTTCACATAAACCGAGTTGGAACTAGTACTAGTACTGCCCAATGTATATTAAAGAGTGGAGTTTGCAACTGAATGGAAACTTTGTGTTCCCATCAAGCTAATTTAAGGACAGATTTCACACAAAAATATCTCTGAATACTGAGCATGTGGAGAGACATTCGTTAATCTAGCACAATAGGGGAACCATCTGCAGGAGAAGAAACTTTTACTCTGGTTTCTTATTGTTTTTCCTAGTGCCGGTATGAAGTTCCTGCAGTTTTCACTGTAAAACAGAGTTTTAGCTAGTACATCCCCATATATACATATGGATTGGAGTTTGCAACTGAAAAGAAATTTTATGTTCCAAACAAGATATTTGAAGGACGGCTTTCACACACACTTAACTCTCTGGACTGAGCATGTGGAGAGACGTTTGTTCATCTAGCCCAAAGGGAAAGTTTTGCAGGAGAAACTTTTAATCAGGTTTCTCAGTCTGTTTCCTAGAGCCGTTGTGAATTTCCTGCAGTTTTCACTTTAATACAGAGAAGGAGCTAGTACCTCAACATATATATGTATGGAGTGCCGTTTGCAACTGAAAAGAATCTTTTTCTTCCCATCAAGCTAGCTGAAGGACGGCTTTCACACACACTTATCTCTCAGAACTGAGCCTGTAGTGAGACGTTCATTAATCTAGAACAAAGTGAACGGATGCTGAAGAAACTTTACCCTGGTTTCTCAGTCTTTTTCCTAGTGCCGTTTTGAAGTTCTTGCAGTATTCACTGTAAAACGGATTTGGAGCTAGTACCTCCCCATATATATGTATGGACTGTAAATTGCAACTGAAAAGAAACTTCGTGTTCCCAACAAGCAAGGTGAAGGACGGCTTACACACACAATTATCTCTCAGAAATGAGCATGTGGAGATTCTTTCGTTCAGCTAGTACAAAGGGAAAGCTTTGCAGGAGAAATGATTACCCTAGTTTCTCAGGCACTTTCCTAGTTCCAGTTTGAAGTTCCTGCAGTTTTCACTGTAAAACCGAGTTGGGGCTATTAAATCCCTATATATATATAAGGAATGGAGTTTGCAACTGAAAGGAAACTTTGTGTTCCCAACAAGATAGGTGAAGGACGGCTTTCACACACACATATCTCTCAGAACTGAGCATGTGAGAGACGTTCTTTCATCTAGCACAAAGGGAAATGATTGTTGGAGAAACTTTTACTCTGGTTTCCCAGTCTTTCCTAGTGCTGGTGTGAATTTCCTGAAATTTTCACTGTTAAAACCGAGTTGGAGCTAGTACCTCCCCATATAACTGTATGCAGTGTAGTTGGCAACTGATAGGAATCTTAGTGTTCCCATCAAGCTAGCTGAAATACGGCTTTTACACACACATATCTCTCAGAAATGATCATGTGGTGAGAAGTTCTTTCATCTAGCAAAAATGGAACGGGTTGGTGGAAAAACATTTACTCTGTTTATCAGTCAGTTTCCTAGTGCCGGATTGAAGTTCCTGCAGTTTCAGTGTAAAACCGAGTTGGAGCTAGTACTTTCCTTTGTATATGTATGGATTGGAGTTTGCAACTGAAAAGAACTTTGTGTTCCCAACAAGCTTTGGGATGTACGGCTTACACACACAATTATCTCTCAGAACTGAGCATTTGGAGAGACGTTCGTTCATCTAGCCCAAATGGAACGGGTTGCAGGGGAAACATTTACTCTTTTCTAAGTCTGTTTCCTAGTGCGGTTTGAAGTTCCCGCAGTTTTCACTGTAAAATAAGTTGGATCTTTTACTTCCCCATATATATATGGAGTGCAGTTTGCAACTAAAAGAAACTTTATGTTCCCAACAAGGTGGGTATGTACGGCTTTCAAACACACTATCTCTCAGAACTGAGCATGTGGAGAGACGTTAGTTCAGATAGCACAAAAGGGAACAGGTTGCTGGAGAAACTATTTACTCTGGTTTCTCAGTCTGATTCCTATGAGCCGGTTTGAAGTTCCAGCATTTTTCACTGTAAAACCTAGTTTAACTAGTAATGTCTATGTATATTATGGAGAGGGAGTTTGAAACTGAAAGGAAACTTTGTGTTCCCATCAAGCTACGTGAAGACGGCTTTCACACACACATCTCTCAAAACTGAGCATGTGGAGAGACGTTTCGTTTAGCTAGCACAAAAGGAACGGATTGCAGGGAAAGTTTTACTCTGGTTTCTCAGTCTGTTTTCTAGTGCTGGTGTGAATTTCCTGAAGATTTCACTGTTAAACCGAGTTGGAGCTAGAACCTCCCCATATATATGTAAGGAGTGTAGTTTGCAACTGAAAAGAAACTTTGTTTTCTCAACAAGCTAGGTGATGGGAGGCTTTTCACACACAATTTTCTCTCAGAACTGAGCATGTGGAGAGTCTTTCGTTCATCTAGCACAAGGGAAACGGGTTGCAGGAGAAATGTTTACCCTGGTTTCTCAGTCTGTTTCCTAGTGCCGGTTTGAAGTTCATGCAGTTTTCACTATAAAACCGAGTTCGGGTAGTAAATCCCTATATATATATATAAGGAATGGAGTTTACAACTGAAAGGAAACTTTGTGTTCCCAACAAGATATGTGAAGGACGGCTTTAACACACACATATCTCTCAGAAGTGAGCATGTGGAGAGACGTTCTTTCATCTAGCACAAAGGGAACTGGTTGTTGGGGAAACTTTTTCTCTGGTTTCTCAGTCTGTTTCCTAGGACTGGTGTGAATTTCCTGAAGTATTCACTGTTAAACCGAGTTGGAGCTTGTACCTCCCCATATATATGTAAGGAATGCTGTGTGCAACTGAAAAGAAACTTTGTATTCCCATCAAGCTAGCTGAAATACGGCTTTCACACACACTTATCTCTCAGAAATGAGCATGTGGAGAGACGTTCGTTCATCTAGCAAAATGGGAACTGTTGCTGGAAAAATTTTACTCTGGTTTTTCAGTCTGTTTCCTAGTGCCGATTTGATGTTCCTGCATTTTCCACTGTAAAACCGAGTTGGAGATAGTACCTCAACATATATATGTATGGAGTGCCGTTTGCAACTGAAAAGAATCTTTTCCTTCCCATCAAGCTAGCTGAAGGACGGCTTTCACACACACTTATCTCTCAGAACTGAGCCTGTATAGAGACGTTCATTAATCTAGCACAAACTGAACGGATGCTGAAGACACTTTTACTCTGGTTTCTCAGTCTGTTTCCTAGTGCCGATTTGAAATTCCTGCAGTATTCACTGTAAAACTGATTTGGAGCTATTACCTCCCCATATATATGTATGGATTGTAATTTGCATCTGAAAAGAAACTTGGTGTTCCCAACAAGCAAGTTGAAAGATGGCTTATACGCACAATTATCTCTCAGAAATGAGCATGTGGAGAGACGTTCGTTCATCTTGCACAAAGGGAACGGTTTACAGGAGAAACTTTTACACTGGTTTCTCAGTCTGTTTCCTAGTGCCGGATTGAAGTTCCTGCAGGTTTCAGTGTAAAACCGAGTTGGAGTGTGTACATTCCTCTGTATATGTATGGATTGGAGTTTGCAACTGAAAAGAAACTTTGTGTTCACAACAAGCTTGGGGGAGTACGGCTTACACACACACATATCTCCCAGAACTGAGCATTTGGAGAGACGTTCGTTCATCTAGAATAAAGGGAACGGGTTGCAGGAGAAACATTTACTCTTGTTTCAAACTCTGTTTCCTAGTGCCGTTTTGAAGTTCCTGCAGTTTTCACTGTAAAATAAAGTTGGATCTTTTACCTCCCCATATATATGTATGGAGTGCATTTGTTACTGAAAAGAAACTTTGTATTCCCAACAAGCAAGGTGTTGTACGGCTTTCACACAGAATTATCTCTCAGAACTGAGCATGTGGAGAGACGTTAGTTCATCTAGCACAAAGGGAACTTTTGCTGGAGAAATTTTTACTCTGGTTTCTCAGTATGTTTCCTAGAGCCGGTTTGAAGTTAACGCAGTTTTCACTGTAAAACCGAGTTGAAACTAGTACTGTCCATGTATATTTATGGAGAGGAGTTTGAAACTGAAAGGAAATTTTGTGTTCCCATCAAGCTACGTGAAGGTCGGCTTTCACACATACATCTCTCAGAACTGAGCATGTGGAGAGACGTTCGTTTAGCTAGCACAAAAGGAAAGGATTGCAGGGAAATTTTACTCTTGTTTCTCAGTCTGTTTCCTAGTGCCGCTTTGAAGTTCCTGCAGTTTTCACTGTAAAACCGAGTTGCAGCTAGTACCTCCCCATATATATGTATGCACTGAACTTTGCAACTGAAAGGAATCTTTGTGTTCCCATCAACCTATGTGAATGGCGGCTTTCACACACATTTATCTCTCAGAAATGAGCATGTGGAAAGACGTTCTTTCATCTAGCACAAATGGAACGGGTTGCTGGATAAATTTTTTCTCTGGTTTCTCAGTCTGTTTTCTAGTGCCGGTTTAAATTCCTGCAGTTTTCACTGTAAAACCGTGCTGGAGCTAGTACCTACCTTTATTTATGTATGGATTGGAGATTGGAATTCAAAAGAAATTTTGAGTTCCCAACAAGCTTGTTGAAGTACGGCTTACAAACACACATATCTCTCAGAACTGAGCATTTGGAGAGACGTTCGTTCATCTAGCCCAAAGAGAACGGGTTGCAGGAGAAATATTTGCTCTTGTTTCAAAGTCTCTTTCCTAGTGCCGGTTTGAATTTCCTGCAGTTTTCTCTGTAAAACCGAGTTGGAGCTAGGACCTCACCATATATATATGTATGGAGTGGAGTTTGCAACTGAAATAAACTTTTTGTTCCCAACAAGCTAGGTAAAGAACGGCTTTCACACACACTTATTTTTCAGAACTGAGCATGTGGAGAGACGTTCATTCATCTAGCACAAAGGGAACAGGTTGCAGGAGAAACTAGTTCTCTGGTTTCTCAGTCTGATTCCTTGATCGGGTTTGAAGTTTCTGCAGGTTTCACTGTAAAACCGAGTTGGAGCTTGTACCTCCCCATATATATGTATGGAATGCTGTGTGCAACTGAAAAGAATCTTTGTGTTCCCATCAAGCTAGCTGAAATACGGCTTTCACACACTCTTATCTCTCTGAAATGAGCATGTGGAGAGACGTTCGTTCATCTAGCAAAAAGGGAATGGTTGCTGGTGAAATTTTACTCTGGTTTTTCAGTCTGTTTCCTAGTGCCGGTTTGAAGTTCCTGAATTTTTCACTGTAAAACCGAATTGGAGCTAGTACCACCCCTTATATATGTAAGGAATGGAGTTTGCAACTGAAAAGAAACTTTGTTTTCCCAACAAGCTAGGAGAAGGGAGGCTTTCACACACACTTTCCTCTCAGAACTGAGCATGTGGAGAGACTATCGTTCAGCTAGCACAAAGGGAACTGGTTACAGGAGAAATGTTTACCCTGGTTTCTCAGTCTGTGTTCTAGTGCCTGTTTAAATTTCCTGCAGTTTTCACTGTAAAACCGAGTTGGAGCTAGAATCTCCCTTTATTTATGTATGGATTGGAATTTGTAACTCAAAAGAAATTTTGTGTTCCCAACAAGCTTGTTGAAGTACGGCTTACACACACACATATCTCTCAGAACTGAGCATTTGGAGAGACGTTCGTTCATCTAGCCCAAAGAGAACGGGTTGCAGGAGAAATATTTGCTCTTGTTTCAAAGTCTCTTTCCTAGTGCCGGTTTGAAGTTCCTGAATTTTCACTGTAAAACCGAGTTGGAGCTAGTACCACAACATATATATGTATGGAGTGCTGTTTGCAACTGAAAAGAATCTTTTTCTTCCCATCAAGCTAGCCGAAGCACGGCTTTCACACACACTTATCTCTCAGAACTGAGCCTGTAGAGAGACGTTCATTAATCTAGCACAAAGTGAACGGATGCTGAAGAAACATTTACTCTGATTTCACAGTCTGTTTCCTAGTGCCAGTTTGAACTTCCTGCAGTATTCACTGTAAAAAGGATTTGGAGCTAGTACCTCCCCATATATATGTATGAATGGTAAATTGAATCTGAAAAGAAACTTCATGTTCCCAACAAGCAAGGTGAAGGACGGCTTACACACACAATTATCTCTCAGAAATGAGCATGTGGAGAGATGTTCGTTCATCTCGTACAAAGGGAACGGGTTACAGGAGAAACTTTTTCTCTGGTTTCTCAGTCTGTTTCCTACTGCCGAATTGAAGTTCCTGCAGGTTTCAGTGTAAAACTGAGTTGGAGCTAGTACTTTCCTTTGTATATGTATGGATTGGTGTTTGCAACTGAAAAGAATCTTTGTGTTCCCAACAAGCTTGGGGAAGTACGGCTTACACACACACATATCTCTCAGAACTGAGCATTTGGAGAGACGTTCGTTCATCTAGCTCAAATGGAACGGGTTGCAGGAGAAACATTTACTCTTGTTTCAAAGTCTGTTTCCTAGTGCCGGTTTGAATTTCCTGCAGTTTTCACTGTAAAATAAAGTTGGATCTTGAACCTCCAAATATATATGTATGGAGTTCAGTTTGCAACTGAAAAGAAACTTTGTGTTCCCAACAAGCTAGGTGATGTACGGCTTTCACACACAATTATCTCTCAGAACTGAGCATGTGGAGAGACGTTAGTTCATCTAGCAGAAAGGGAACTGTTGCTGGAGAAACTTTTATTCTGTTTTCTCAGTCTGTTTCCTAGAGCCGGTTTGAAGTTCCCGCAGTTTTCACTGTAAAACCGAGTTTAACTAGTACTGTCCATGTATATATATGGAGAGGAGTTTGAAACTGAAAGGAAATTTTGTGTTCCCATCAAGCTACGTGAAGGACGGCTTTCACACACACATCTCTCAGAACTGATCATGTGGAGAGACGTTTGTTTAGCTAGCACAAAGGGAACAGGTTGCAGGAGAAACTAGTTCTCTGGTTTCTCAGTCTGATTCCTTGATTCGGTTTGAAGTTCATGCATTTTTCACTGTAAAACATAATTTTGGCTAGTAAATCCCTATATATATATAAGGAATGGAGTTTGCAACTGAAAGGAAACTTTGTGTTCCCATCAAGCTACGTGAAGGACGGCTTTCACACACACATCTCTCAAAACTGAGCATGTGGAGAGACGTTCGTTTAGCTAGCACAAAAGGAACGGATTGCAGGGAAAGTTTTACTCTGGTTTTCTCAGTCTGTTTTCTAGTGCTGGTGTGAATTTCCTGAAGATTTCACTGTTAAACCGAGTTGGAGCTAGAACCTCCCCATATATATGTAAGGAGTGTAGTTTGCAACTGAAAAGAAACTTTGTTTTCTCAACAAGCTAGGTGATGGGAGGCTTTCACACACAATTTTCTCTCAGAACTGAGCATGTGGAGAGTCTTTCGTTCATCTAGCACAAAGGGAACGGGTTGCAGGAGAAATGTTTACCCTGGTTTCTCAGTCTGTTTCCTAGTGCCGGTTGAAGTTCATGCAGTTTTCACTATAAAACCGAGTTCGGGTAGTAAATCCCTATATAGTATATAAGGAATGGAGTTTACACACTGAAAGGAAACTTTGTGTTCCCAACAAGATATGTGAAGGACGGCTTTAACACACACATATCTCTCAGAAGTGAGCATGTGGAGAGACGTTCTTTCATCTAGCACAAAGGGAGACTGGTTGTTGGGGAAACTTTTTCTCTGGTTTCTCAGTCTGTTTCCTAGGACTGGTGTGAATTTCCTGAAGTATTCACTGTTAAACCGAGTTGGAGCTTGTACCTCCCCATATATATGTAAGGAATGCTGTGTGCAACTGAAAAGAAACTTGTATTCCCATCAAGCTAGCTGAAATACGGCTTTCACACACACTTATCTCTCAGAAATGAGCATGTGGAGAGACGTTCGTTCATCTAGCAAATGGGAACTGTTGCTGGAGAACTTTTACTCTGGTTTCTTATTGTTTTTCCTAGTGCCGGTATGAAGTTCCTGCAGTTTTCACTGTAAAACAGAGTTTTAGCTAGTACATCCCCATATATACATATGGATTGGAGTTTGCAACTGAAAAGAAATTTTATGTTCAAACAAGATATTTGAAGGACGGCTTTCACACACACTTAACTCTCTGGACTGAGCATGTGGAGAGACGTTTGTTCATCTAGCCCAAAGGGAAAGTTTTGCAGGAGAAACTTTTAATCAGGTTTCTCAGTCTGTTTCCTAGAGCCGTTGTGAATTTCCTGCAGTTTTCACTTTAATACAGAGAAGGAGCTAGTACCTCAACATATATGTATGGAGTGCCGTTTGCACTGAAAAGAATCTTTTTCTTCCCATCAAGCTAGCTGAAGGACGGCTTTCACACACACTTATCTCTCAGAACTGAGCCTGTAGTGAGACGTTCATTAATCTAGAACAAAGTGAACGGATGCTGAAGAAACTTTACCCTGGTTTCTCAGTCTTTTTCCTAGTGCCGTTTTGAAGTTCTTGCAGTATTCACTGTAAAACGGATTTGGAGCTAGTACCTCCCCATATATATGTATGGACTGTAAATTGCAACTGAAAAGAAACTTCGTGTTCCCAACAAGCAAGGTGAAGGACGGCTTACACACACAATTATCTCTCAGAAATGAGCATGTGGAGATTCTTTCGTTCAGCTAGTACAAAGGGAAAGCTTTGCAGAGAAATGATTACCCTAGTTTCTCAGGCACTTTCCTAGTTCCAGTTTGAAGTTCCTGCAGTTTTCACTGTAAAACCGAGTTGGGGCTATTAAATCCCTATATATATAAGGAATGGAGTTTGCAACTGAAAGGAAACTTTGTGTTCCCAACAAGATAGGTGAAGGACGGCTTCACACACACATATCTCTCAGAACTGAGCATGTTGAGAGACGTTCTTTCATCTAGCACAAAGGGAAATGATTGTTGGAGAAACTTTTACTCTGGTTTCCCAGTCTCTTTCCTAGTGCTGGTGTGAATTTCCTGAATTTTCACTGTTAAACCGAGTTGGAGCTAGTACCTCCCCATATAACTGTATGCAGTGTAGTTGGCAACTGATAGGAATCTTAGTGTTCCCATCAAGCTAGCTGAAATACGGCTTTTACACACACATATCTCTCAGAAATGATCATGTGGTGAGAAGTTCTTTCATCTAGCAAAAATGGAACGGGTTGGTGGAAAAACATTTACTCTGTTTTATCAGTCAGTTCCTAGTGCCGGATTGAAGTTCCTGCATGTTTCAGTGTAAAACCGAGTTGGAGCTAGTACTTTCCTTTGTATATGTATGGATTGGAGTTTGCAACAAATGAAAAGACACTTTGTGTTCCCAACAAGCTTTGGGATGTACGGCTTACACACACAATTATCTCTCAGAACTGAGCATTTGGAGAGACGTTCGTTCATCTAGCCCAAATGGAACGGGTTGCAGGGGAAACATTTACTCTAGTTTCTAAGTCTGTTTCCTAGTGCTGGTTTGAAGTTCCCGCAGTTTTCACTGTAAAATAAGTTGGATCTTTTACTTCCCATATATATGTATGGAGTGCAGTTTGCAACTTAAAAGAAACTTTATGTTCCCAACAAGGTTGGGTATGTACGGCTTTCAAACACAATTATCTCTCAGAACTGAGCATGTGGAGAGACGTTAGTTCATATAGCACAAAAGGAACTGTTGCTGGAGAAACTTTTACTCTGGTTCTCAGTCTGTTCCTAGAGCCGGTTTGAAGTTCCCGCAGTTTTCACTGTAAAACCGAGTTTAACTAGTACTGTCTATGTATATTTATGGAGAGGAGTTTGAAACTGAAAGGAAACTTTGTGTTCCCATCAAGCTACGTGAAGGACGGCTTTCACACACACATCTCTCAAAACTGAGCATGTGGAGAGACGTTCGTTTAGCTAGCACAAAAGGAACGGATTGCAGGGAAAGTTTTACTCTGGTTTCTCAGTCTGTTTTCTAGTGCTGGTTGTGAATTTCCTGAAGATTTCACTGTTAAACCGAGTTGGAGCTAGAACCTCCCCATATATATGTAAGGAGTGTAGTTTGCAACTGAAAGAAACTTTGTTTTCTCAACAAGCTAGGTGATGGGAGGCTTTCACACACAATTTTCTCTCAGAACTGAGCATGTGGAGAGTCTTTCGTTCATCTAGCACAAAGGGAACGGGTTGCAGGAGAAATGTTTACCCTGGTTTCTCAGTCTGTTTCCTAGTGCCGGTTGAAGTTCATGCAGTTTTCACTATAAAACCGAGTTCGGGTAGTAAATCCCTATATATATATATAAGGAATGGAGTTTACAACTGAAAGGAAACTTTGTGTTCCCAACAAGATATGTGAAGGACGGCTTTAACACACACATATCTCTCAGAAGTGAGCATGTGGAGAGACGTTCTTTCATCTAGCACAAAAGGAACGGTTGCTGGAGAAATTTTACTCTGGATTTTCAGTCTGTTTCCTAATGCCGGTTTGAATTTCCTGCAGTTTTCACATTAAAACCGAGTTGGAACTAGTACTGCCCATGTATATGTAAAGAGTGGAGTTTGCAACTGAATGGAAACTTTGTGTTCCCATCAAGCTAATTTAAGGACAGATTTCACACAAAAATATCTCTGAATACTGAGCATGTGGAGAGACATTCGTTCATCTAGCACAAAGGGAACCATCTGCAGGAGAAACTTTTACTCTGGTTTCTTATTGTTTTTCCTAGTGCCGGTATGAAGTTCCTGCAGTTTTCACTGTAAAACAGAGTTTAGCTAGTACATCCCCATATATACATATGGATTGGAGTTTGCAACTGAAAAGAAATTTTATGTTCCAAACAAGATATTTGAAGGACGGCTTTCACACACACTTAACTCTCTGGACTGAGCATGTGGAGAGACGTTTGTTCATCTAGCCCAAAGGGAAAGTTTTGCAGGAGAAACTTTTAATCAGGTTTCTCAGTCTGTTTCCTAGAGCCGTTGTGATTTCCTGCAGTTTTCACTTTAATACAGAGAAGGAGCTAGTACCTCAACATATATATGTATGGAGTGCCGTTTGCAACTGAAAAGAATCTTTTTCTTCCCATCAAGCTAGCTGAAGGACGGCTTTCACACACACTTATCTCTCAGAACTGAGCCTGTAGTGAGACGTTCATTAATCTAGAACAAAGTGAACGGATGCTGAAGAAACTTTACCCTGGTTTCTCAGTCTTTTTCCTAGTGCCGTTTTGAAGTTCTTGCAGTATTCACTGTAAAACGGATTTGGAGCTAGTACCTCCCCATATATATGTATGGACTGTAAATTGCAACTGAAAAGAAACTTCGTGTTCCCAACAAGCAAGGTGAAGGACGGCTTACACACACAATTATCTCTCAGAAATGAGCATGTGGAGATTCTTTCGTTCAGCTAGTACAAAGGGAAGCTTTGCAGGAGAAATGATTACCCTAGTTTCTCAGGCACTTTCCTAGTTCCAGTTTGAAGTTCCTGCAGTTTTCACTGTAAAACCGAGTTGGGGCTATTAAATCCCTATATATATATAAGGAATGGAGTTTGCAACTGAAAGGAAACTTTGTGTTCCCAACAAGATAGGTGAAGGACGGCTTTCACACACACATATCTCTCAGAACTGAGCATGTTGAGAGACGTTCTTTCATCTAGCACAAAGGGAAATGATTGTTGGAGAAACTTTTACTCTGGTTTCCCAGTCTCTTTCCTAGTGCTGGTGTGAATTTCCTGAAATTTTCACTGTTAAACCGAGTTGGAGCTAGTACCTCCCCATATAACTGTATGCAGTGTAGTTGGCAACTGATAGGAATCTTAGTGTTCCATCAAGCTAGCTGAAATACGGCTTTTACACACATATCTCTCAGAAATGATCATGTGGTGAGAAGTTCTTTCATCTAGCAAAAATGGAACGGGTTGGTGGAAAAACATTTACTCTGTTTTATCAGTCAGTTCCTAGTGCCGGATTGAAGTTCCTGCATGTTTCAGTGTAAAACCGAGTTGGAGCTAGTACTTTCCTTTGTATATGTATGGATTGGAGTTTGCAACTGAAAAGACACTTTGTGTTCCCAACAAGCTTTGGGATGTACGGCTTACACACACAATTATCTCTCAGAACTGAGCATTTGGAGAGACGTTCGTTCATCTAGCCCAAATGGAACGGGTTGCAGGGGAAACATTTACTCTAGTTTCTAAGTCTGTTTCCTAGTGCTGGTTTGAAGTTCCCGCAGTTTTCACTGTAAAATAAGTTGGATCTTTTACTTCCCCATATATATGTATGGAGTGCAGTTTGCAACTTAAAAGAAACTTTATGTTCCCAACAAGGTTGGGTATGTACGGCTTTCAAACACAATTATCTCTCAGAACTGAGCATGTGGAGAGACGTTAGTTCATATAGCACAAAAGGAACTGTTGCTGGAGAAACTTTTACTCTGGTTTCTCAGTCTGTTTCCTAGAGCCGGTTTGAAGTTCCCGCAGTTTTCACTGTAAAACCGAGTTTAACTAGTACTGTCTATGTATATTTATGGAGAGGAGTTTGAAACTGAAAGGAAACTTTGTGTTCCCATCAAGCTACGTGAAGGACGGCTTTCACACACACATCTCTCAAAACTGAGCATGTGGAGAGACGTTCGTTTAGCTAGCACAAAAGGAACGGATTGCAGGGAAAGTTTTACTCTGGTTCTCAGTCTGTTTTCTAGTGCTGGTGTGAATTTCCTGAAGATTTCACTGTTAAACCGAGTTGGAGCTAGAACCTCCCCATATATATGTAAGGAGTGTAGTTTGCAACTGAAAAGAAACTTTGTTTTCTCAACAAGCTAGGTGATGGGAGGCTTTCACACACAATTTTCTCTCAGAACTGAGCATGTGGAGAGTCTTTCGTTCATCTAGCACAAAGGGAACGGGTTGCAGGAGAAATGTTTACCCTGGTTTCTCAGTCTGTTTCCTAGTGCCGGTTTGAAGTTCATGCAGTTTTCACTATAAAACGAGTTCGGGTAGTAAATCCCTATATATATATAAGGAATGGAGTTTACAACTGAAAGGAAACTTTGTGTTCCCAAACAAGATATGTGAAGGACGGCTTTAACACAACATATCTCTCAGAAGTGAGCATGTGGAGAGACGTTCTTTCATCTAGCACAAAAGGAACGGTTGCTGGAGAAATTTTACTCTGGATTTTCAGTCTGTTTCCTAATGCCGGTTTGAATTTCTGCAGTTTCACATTAAAACCGAGTGGAACTAGTACTGCCCATGTATATATGTAAAGAGTGGAGTTTGCAACTGAATGGAAACTTTGTGTTCCCATCAAGCTAATTTAAGGACAGATTTCACACAAAAATATCTCTGAATACTGAGCATGTGGAGAGACATTCGTTCATCTAGCACAAAGGGAACCATCTGCAGGAGAAACTTTTACTCTGGTTTCTTATTGTTTTTCCTAGTGCCGGTATGAAGTTCCTGCAGTTTTCACTGTAAAACAGAGTTTTAGCTAGTACATCCCCATATATACATATGGATTGGAGTTTGCAACTGAAAAGAAATTTTATGTTCCAAACAAGATATTGAAGGACGGCTTTCACCACACACTTAACTCTCTGGACTGAGCATGTGGAGAGACGTTTGTTCATCTAGCCCAAAGGGAAAGTTTTGCAGGAGAAACTTTTAATCAGGTTTCTCAGTCTGTTCTAGAGCCGTTGTGAATTTCCTGCAGTTTTCACTTTAATACAGAGAAGGAGCTAGTACCTCAACATATATGTATGGAGTGCCGTTTGCAACTGAAAAGAATCTTTTCTTCCCATCAAGCTAGCTGAAGGACGCTTTCACACACATTATCTTCAGAACTGAGCCTGTAGTGAGACGTTCATTAATCTAGAACAAAGTGAACGGATGCTGAAGAAACTTTACCCTGGTTTCTCAGTTTTTCCTAGTGCCGTTTTGAAGTTCTTGCAGTATTCACTGTAAAACGGATTTGGAGCAGTACCTCCCCATATATATGTATGGACTGTAAATTGCAACTGAAAAGAAACTTCGTGTTCCCAACAAGCAAGGTGAAGGACGGCTTACACACACAATTATCTCTCAGAAATGAGCATGTGGAGATTCTTTCGTTCAGCTAGTACAAAGGGAAGCTTTGCAGGAGAAATGATTACCCTAGTTTCTCAGGCACTTTCCTAGTTCCAGTTTGAAGTTCCTGCAGTTTTCACTGTAAAACCGAGTTGGGGCTATTAAATCCCTATATATATATAAGGAATGGAGTTTGCAACTGAAAGGAAACTTTGTGTTCCCAACAAGATAGGTGAAGGACGGCTTTCACACACACATATCTCTCAGAACTGAGCATGTTGAGAGACTTCTTTCATCTAGCACAAGGGAAATGATTGTTGGAGAAACTTTTACTCTGGTTTCCCAGTCTCTTTCCTAGTGCTGGTGTGAATTTCCTGAAATTTTCACTGTTAAACCGAGTTGGAGCTAGTACCTCCCCATATAACTGTATGCAGTGTAGTTGGCAACTGATAGGAATCTTAGTGTTCCCATCAAGCTAGCTGAAATACGGCTTTTACACACACATATCTCTCAGAAATGATCATGTGGTGAGAAGTTCTTTCATCTAGCAAAAATGGAACGGGTTGGTGGAAAACATTTACTCTGTTTTATCAGTCAGTTCCTAGTGCCGGATTGAAGTTCCTGCATGTTTCAGTGTAAAACCGAGTTGGAGCTAGTACTTTCCTTTGTATATGTATGGATTGGAGTTTGCAACTGAAAAGACACTTTGTGTTCCCAACAAGCTTTGGGATGTACGGCTTACACACACAATTATCTCTCAGAACTGAGCATTTGGAGAGACGTTCGTTCATCTAGCCCAAATGGAACGGGTTGCAGGGGAAACATTTACTCTAGTTTCTAAGTCTGTTTCCTAGTGCTGGTTTGAAGTTCCCGCAGTTTTCACTGTAAAATAAGTTGGATCTTTTACCTCCCCATATATATGTATGGAGTGCAGTTTGCAACTTAAAAGAAACTTTATGTTCCCAACAAGGTTGGGTATGTACGGCTTTCAAACACAATTATCTCTCAGAACTGAGCATGTGGAGAGACGTTAGTTCATATAGCACAAAGGAACTGTTGCTGGAGAAACTTTTACTCTGGTTTCTCAGTCTGTTTCCTAGAGCCGGTTTGAAGTTCCCGCAGTTTTTCACTGTAAAACCGAGTTTAACTAGTACTGTCTATGTATATTTATGGAGAGGAGTTTGAACTGAAAGGAAACTTTGTGTTCCCATCAAGCTACGTGAAGGACGGCTTTCACACACACATCTCTCAAAACTGAGCATGTGGAGAGACGTCGTTTAGCTAGCACAAAGGAACGGATTGCAGGGAAAGTTTTTACTCTGGTTTCTCAGTCTGTTTTCTAGTGCTGGTGTGAATTTCCTGAAGATTTCACTGTAAACCGAGTTGGAGCTAGAACCTCCCCATATATATGTAAGGAGTGTAGTTTGCAACTGAAAAGAAACTTTGTTTTCTCAACAAGCTAGGTGATGGGAGGCTTTCACACACAATTTTCTCTCAGAACTGAGCATGTGGAGAGTCTTTCGTTCATCTAGCACAAAGGGAACGGGTTGCAGGAGAAATGTTTACCCTGGTTTCTCAGTCTGTTTCCTAGTGCCGGTTTGAAGTTCATGCAGTTTTCACTATAAAACCGAGTTCGGGTAGTAAATCCCTATATATATATAAGGAATGGAGTTTACAACTGAAAGGAAACTTTGTGTTCCCAACAAGATATGTGAAGGACGGCTTTAACACACACATATCTCTCAGAAGTGAGCATGTGGAGAGACGTTCTTTCATCTAGCACAAAGGGAACTGGTTGTTGGGGAAACTTTTTCTCTGGTTTCTCAGTCTGTTTCCTAGGACTGGTGTGAATTTCCTGAAGTATTCACTGTTAAACCGAGTTGGAGCTTGTACCTCCCCATATATATGTAAGGAATGCTGTGTGCAACTGAAAAGAAACTTTGTATTCCCATCAAGCTAGCTGAAATACGGCTTTCACACACACTTATCTCTCAGAAATGAGCATGTGGAGAGACGTTCGTTCATCTAGCAAAATGGGAACTGTTGCTGGAAAAATTTTACTCTGGTTTTTCAGTCTGTTTCCTAGTGCCGATTTGATGTTCCTGCATTTTCCACTGTAAAACCGAGTTGGAGATAGTACCTCAACATATATATGTATGGAGTGCCGTTTGCAACTGAAAAGAATCTTTTCCTTCCCATCAAGCTAGCTGAAGGACGGCTTTCACACACACTTATCTCTCAGAACTGAGCCTGTATAGAGACGTTCATTAATCTAGCACAAACTGAACGGATGCTGAAGACACTTTTACTCTGGTTTCTCAGTCTGTTTCCTAGTGCCGATTTGAAATTCCTGCAGTATTCACTGTAAAACTGATTTGGAGCTATTACCTCCCCATATATATGTATGGATTGTAATTTGCATCTGAAAAGAAACTTGGTGTTCCCAACAAGCAAGTTGAAAGATGGCTTATACGCACAATTATCTCTCAGAAATGAGCATGTGGAGAGACGTTCGTTCATCTTGCACAAAGGGAACGGTTTACAGGAGAAACTTTTACACTGGTTTCTCAGTCTGTTTCCTAGTGCCGGATTGAAGTTCCTGCAGGTTTCAGTGTAAAACCGAGTTGGAGTGTGTACATTCCTCTGTATATGTATGGATTGGAGTTTGCAACTGAAAAGAAACTTTGTGTTCACAACAAGCTTGGGGGAGTACGGCTTACACACACACATATCTCCCAGAACTGAGCATTTGGAGAGACGTTCGTTCATCTAGAATAAAGGGAACGGGTTGCAGGAGAAACATTTACTCTTGTTTCAAACTCTGTTTCCTAGTGCCGTTTTGAAGTTCCTGCAGTTTTCACTGTAAAATAAAGTTGGATCTTTTACCTCCCCATATATATGTATGGAGTGCATTTTGTTACTGAAAAGAAACTTTGTATTCCCAACAAGCAAGGTGTTGTACGGCTTTCACACAGAATTATCTCTCAGAACTGAGCATGTGGAGAGACGTTAGTTCATCTAGCACAAAGGGAACTTTTGCTGGAGAAATTTTTACTCTGGTTTCTCAGTATGTTTCCTAGAGCCGGTTTGAAGTTAACGCAGTTTTCACTGTAAAACCGAGTTGAAACTAGTACTGTCCATGTATATTTATGGAGAGGAGTTTGAAACTGGAAGGAAATTTTGTGTTCCCATCAAGCTACGTGAAGGTCGGCTTTCACACATACATCTCTCAGAACTGAGCATGTGGAGAGACGTTCGTTTAGCTAGCACAAAAGGAAAGGATTGCAGGGAAATTTTACTCTTGTTTCTCAGTCTGTTTCCTAGTGCCGCTTTGAAGTTCCTGCAGTTTTCACTGTAAAACCGAGTTGCAGCTAGTACCTCCCCATATATATGTATGCACTGAACTTTGCAACTGAAAGGAATCTTTGTGTTCCCATCAACCTATGTGAATGGCGGCTTTCACACACATTTATCTCTCAGAAATGAGCATGTGGAAAGACGTTCTTTCATCTAGCACAAATGGAACGGGTTGCTGGATAAATTTTTTCTCTGGTTTCTCAGTCTGTTTTCTAGTGCCGGTTTAAATTTCCTGCAGTTTTCACTGTAAAACCGTGCTGGAGCTAGTACCTACCTTTATTTATGTATGGATTGGAGATTGGAATTCAAAAGAAATTTTGAGTTCCCAACAAGCTTGTTGAAGTACGGCTTACAAACACACATATCTCTCAGAACTGAGCATTTGGAGAGACGTTCGTTCATCTAGCCCAAAGAGAACGGGTTGCAGGAGAAATATTTGCTCTTGTTTCAAAGTCTCTTTCCTAGTGCCGGTTTGAATTTCCTGCAGTTTTCTCTGTAAAACCGAGTTGGAGCTAGGACCTCACCATATATATATGTATGGAGTGGAGTTTGCAACTGAAATAAACTTTTTGTTCCCAACAAGCTAGGTAAAGAACGGCTTTCACACACACTTATTTTTCAGAACTGAGCATGTGGAGAGACGTTCATTCATCTAGCACAAAGGGAACAGGTTGCAGGAGAAACTAGTTCTCTGGTTTCTCAGTCTGATTCCTTGATCGGGTTTGAAGTTTCTGCAGGTTTCACTGTAAAACCGAGTTGGAGCTTGTACCTCCCCATATATATGTATGGAATGCTGTGTGCAACTGAAAAGAATCTTTGTGTTCCCATCAAGCTAGCTGAAATACGGCTTTCACACACTCTTATCTCTCTGAAATGAGCATGTGGAGAGACGTTCGTTCATCTAGCAAAAAGGGAATGGTTGCTGGTGAAATTTTACTCTGGTTTTTCAGTCTGTTTCCTAGTGCCGGTTTGAAGTTCCTGAATTTTTCACTGTAAAACCGAATTGGAGCTAGTACCACCCCTTATATATGTAAGGAATGGAGTTTGCAACTGAAAAGAAACTTTGTTTTCCCAACAAGCTAGGAGAAGGGAGGCTTTCACACACACTTTCCTCTCAGAACTGAGCATGTGGAGAGACTATCGTTCAGCTAGCACAAAGGGAACTGGTTACAGGAGAAATGTTTACCCTGGTTTCTCAGTCTGTGTTCTAGTGCCTGTTTAAATTTCCTGCAGTTTTCACTGTAAAACCGAGTTGGAGCTAGAATCTCCCTTTATTTATGTATGGATTGGAATTTGTAACTCAAAAGAAATTTTGTGTTCCCAACAAGCTTGTTGAAGTACGGCTTACACACACACATATCTCTCAGAACTGAGCATTTGGAGAGACGTTCGTTCATCTAGCCCAAAGAGAACGGGTTGCAGGAGAAATATTTGCTCTTGTTTCAAAGTCTCTTTCCTAGTGCCGGTTTGAAGTTCCTGAATTTTTCACTGTAAAACCGAGTTGGAGCTAGTACCACAACATATATATGTATGGAGTGCTGTTTGCAACTGAAAAGAATCTTTTTCTTCCCATCAAGCTAGCCGAAGCACGGCTTTCACACACACTTATCTCTCAGAACTGAGCCTGTAGAGAGACGTTCACTAATCTAGCACAAAGTGAACGGATGCTGAAGAAACATTTACTCTGATTTCACAGTCTGTTTCCTAGTGCCAGTTTGAACTTCCTGCAGTATTCACTGTAAAAAGGATTTGGAGCTAGTACCTCCCCATATATATGTATGAATGGTAAATTGAATCTGAAAAGAAACTTCATGTTCCCAACAAGCAAGGTGAAGGACGGCTTACACACACAATTATCTCTCAGAAATGAGCATGTGGAGAGATGTTCGTTCATCTCGTACAAAGGGAACGGGTTACAGGAGAAACTTTTTCTCTGGTTTCTCAGTCTGTTTCCTACTGCCGAATTGAAGTTCCTGCAGGTTTCAGTGTAAAACTGAGTTGGAGCTAGTACTTTCCTTTGTATATGTATGGATTGGTGTTTGCAACTGAAAAGAATCTTTGTGTTCCCAACAAGCTTGGGGAAGTACGGCTTACACACACACATATCTCTCAGAACTGAGCATTTGGAGAGACGTTCGTTCATCTAGCTCAAATGGAACGGGTTGCAGGAGAAACATTTACTCTTGTTTCAAAGTCTGTTTCCTAGTGCCGGTTTGAATTTCCTGCAGTTTTCACTGTAAAATAAAGTTGGATCTTGAACCTCCAAATATATATGTATGGAGTTCAGTTTGCAACTGAAAAGAAACTTTGTGTTCCCAACAAGCTAGGTGATGTACGGCTTTCACACACAATTATCTCTCAGAACTGAGCATGTGGAGAGACGTTAGTTCATCTAGCAGAAAGGGAACTGTTGCTGGAGAAACTTTTATTCTGTTTTCTCAGTCTGTTTCCTAGAGCCGGTTTGAAGTTCCCGCAGTTTTCACTGTAAAACCGAGTTTAACTAGTACTGTCCATGTATATATATGGAGAGGAGTTTGAAACTGAAAGGAAATTTTGTGTTCCCATCAAGCTACGTGAAGGACGGCTTTCACACACACATCTCTCAGAACTGATCATGTGGAGAGACGTTTGTTTAGCTAGCACAAAGGGAACAGGTTGCAGGAGAAACTAGTTCTCTGGTTTCTCAGTCTGATTCCTTGATTCGGTTTGAAGTTCATGCATTTTTCACTGTAAAACATAATTTTGGCTAGTAAATCCCTATATATATATAAGGAATGGAGTTTGCAACTGAAAGGAAACTTTGTGTTCCCATCAAGCTACGTGAAGGACGGCTTTCACACACACATCTCTCAAAACTGAGCATGTGGAGAGACGTTCGTTTAGCTAGCACAAAGGGAACGGGTTGCAGGAGAAAGTTTTACTCTGGTTTCTCAGTCTGTTTTCTAGTGCTGGTGTGAATTTCCTGAAGATTTCACTGTTAAACCGAGTTGGAGCTAGAACCTCCCCATATATATGTAAGGAGTGTAGTTTGCAACTGAAAAGAAACTTTGTTTTCTCAACAAGCTAGGTGATGGGAGGCTTTCACACACAATTTTCTCTCAGAACTGAGCATGTGGAGAGTCTTTCGTTCATCTAGCACAAAGGGAACGGGTTGCAGGAGAAATGTTTACCCTGGTTTCTCAGTCTGTTTCCTAGTGCCGGTTTGAAGTTCATGCAGTTTTCACTATAAAACCGAGTTCGGGTAGTAAATCCCTATATATATATATAAGGAATGGAGTTTACAACTGAAAGGAAACTTTGTGTTCCCAACAAGATATGTGAAGGACGGCTTTAACACACACATATCTCTCAGAAGTGAGCATGTGGAGAGACGTTCTTTCATCTAGCACAAAAGGAACGGTTGCTGGAGAAATTTTACTCTGGATTTTCAGTCTGTTTCCTAATGCCGGTTTGAATTTCCTGCAGTTTTCACATTAAAACCGAGTTGGAACTAGTACCTGCCCATGTATATGTAAGAGTGGAGTTTGCAACTGAATGGAAACTTTGTGTTCCCATCAAGCTAATTTAAGGACAGATTTCACACAAAAATATCTCTGAATACTGAGCATGTGGAGAGACATTCGTTCATCTAGCACAAAGGGAACCATCTGCAGGAGAAACTTTTACTCTGGTTTCTTATTGTTTTTCCTAGTGCCGGTATGAAGTTCCTGCAGTTTTCACTGTAAAACAGAGTTTTAGCTAGTACATCCCCATATATACATATGGATTGGAGTTTGCAACTGAAAAGAAATTTTATGTTCCAAACAAGATATTTGAAGGACGGCTTTCACACACACTTAACTCTCTGGACTGAGCATGTGGAGAGACGTTTGTTCATCTAGCCCAAAGGGAAAGTTTTGCAGGAGAAACTTTTAATCAGGTTTCTCAGTCTGTTTCCTAGAGCCGTTGTGAATTTCCTGCAGTTTTCACTTTAATACAGAGAAGGAGCTAGTACCTCAACATATATATGTATGGAGTGCCGTTTGCAACTGAAAAGAATCTTTTTCTTCCCATCAAGCTAGCTGAAGGACGGCTTTCACACACACTTTCCTCAGAACTGAGCATGTGGAATAGGATATCGTTCAGCTGCACAAAGGGAACTGGTTTTACATAGAAATGTTTACCAGGTTTCTCAGTCTGTGTTCTAGTGCTGTTTAAATTCCTGCAGTTCACTGTAAAACGAGTTGGAGCAGAATCGAACTTATTATGTATGGTTGGAATTTGTAACCAAAAGAAATTTGTGTTTCCCAACAAAGCTTGTTGAAGTACGGCTTACACACCACACATATCTCTCAGGAACTGAGCATTTGGAGAAGACTGTTCGTTTCATCTAGCCCAAGAGAACGGGTTTGCAGGAGGAAATATTTGCTCTTGTTTCAAGTCTCTGTTCCTAGCTGCCGGTTTGAAGGTTCCTGAATTTTTCACTGGTAAAACCGAGTTGGAGCTAGTACACAACATATATAGTATGGAGTGGCTGTTTGCAACTGAAAGAATCTTTTTCTTCCCATCAAGCTAGCCGAAGCACGGCTTTCACACACACTTATCTCTCAGAACTGAGCATGTGAGAGACGTTCTTTCATCTAGCACAAAGGGAAATGATTGTTGGAGAAACTTTTACTCTGGTTTCCCAGTCTCTTTCCTAGTGCTGGTGTGAATTTCCTGAAATTTCACTGTTAAACCGAGTTGGAGCTAGTACCTCCCCATATAACTGTATGCAGTGTAGTTGGCAACTGATAGGAATCTTAGTGTTCCCATCAAGCTAGCTGAAATACGGCTTTTACACACACACATATCTCTCAGAAATGATCATGTGGTGAGAAGTTCTTTCATCTAGCAAAAAGGAACGGGTTGGTGGAAAAACATTTACTCTGTTTTATCAGTCAGTTCTAGTGCCGGATTGAAGTTCCTGCATGTTTCAGTGTAAAACCGAGTTGGAGCTAGTACTTTCCTTTGTATATGTATGGATTGAGTTTGCAACTGAAAAGACACTTTGTGTTCCCAACAAGCTTTGGGATGTACGGCTTACACACACAATTATCTCTCAGAACTGAGCATTTGGAGAGACGTTCGTTCATCTAGCCCAAATGGAACGGGTTGCAGGGGAAACATTTACTCTAGTTTCTAAGTCTGTTTCCTAGTGCTGGTTTGAAGTTCCCGCAGTTTTCACTGTAAAATAAGTTGGATCTTTTACTTCCCCATATATATGTATGGAGTGCAGTTTGCAACTTAAAAGAAACTTTATGTTCCCAACAAGGTTGGGTATGTACGGCTTTCAAACACAATTATCTCTCAGAACTGAGCATGTGGAGAGACGTTAGTTCATATAGCACAAAAGGAACTGTTGCTGGAGAAACTTTTACTCTGGTTTCTCAGTCTGTTTCCTAGAGCCGGTTTGAAGTTCCCGCAGTTTTCACTGTAAAACCGAGTTTAACTAGTACTGTCTATGTATATTTATGGAGAGGAGTTTGAAACTGAAAGGAAACTTTGTGTTCCCATCAAGCTACGTGAAGGACGGCTTTCACACACACATCTCTCAAAACTGAGCATGTGGAGAGACGTTCGTTTAGCTAGCACAAAAGGAACGGATTGCAGGGAAAGTTTTACTCTGGTTTCTCAGTCTGTTTTCTAGTGCTGGTGTGAATTTCCTGAAGATTTCACTGTTAAACCGAGTTGGAGCTAGAACCTCCCCATATATATGTAAGGAGTGTAGTTTGCAACTGAAAAGAAACTTTGTTTTCTCAACAAGCTAGGTGATGGGAGGCTTTCACACACAATTTTCTCTCAGAACTGAGCATGTGGAGAGTCTTTCGTTCATCTAGCACAAAGGGAACGGGTTGCAGGAGAAATGTTTACCCTGGTTTCTCAGTCTGTTTCCTAGTGCCGGTTTGAAGTTCATGCAGTTTTCACTATAAAACCGAGTTCGGGTAGTAAATCCCTATATATATATATAAGGAATGGAGTTTACAACTGAAAGGAAACTTTGTGTTCCCAACAAGATATGTGAAGGACGGCTTTAACACACACATATCTCTCAGAAGTGAGCATGTGGAGAGACGTTCTTTCATCTAGCACAAAGGGAACTGGTTGTTGGGGAAACTTTTTCTCTGGTTTCTCAGTCTGTTTCCTAGGACTGGTGTGAATTTCCTGAAGTATTCACTGTTAAACCGAGTTGGAGCTTGTACCTCCCCATATATATGTAAGGAATGCTGTGTGCAACTGAAAAGAAACTTTGTATTCCCATCAAGCTAGCTGAAATACGGCTTTCACACACACTTATCTCTCAGAAATGAGCATGTGGAGAGACGTTCGTTCATCTAGCAAAATGGGAACTGTTGCTGGAAAAATTTTACTCTGGTTTTTCAGTCTGTTTCCTAGTGCCGATTTGATGTTCCTGCATTTTCCACTGTAAAACCGAGTTGGAGATAGTACCTCAACATATATATGTATGGAGTGCCGTTTGCAACTGAAAAGAATCTTTTCCTTCCCATCAAGCTAGCTGAAGGACGGCTTTCACACACACTTATCTCTCAGAACTGAGCCTGTATAGAGACGTTCATTAATCTAGCACAAACTGAACGGATGCTGAAGACACTTTTACTCTGGTTTCTCAGTCTGTTTCCTAGTGCCGATTTGAAATTCCTGCAGTATTCACTGTAAAACTGATTTGGAGCTATTACCTCCCCATATATATGTATGGATTGTAATTTGCATCTGAAAAGAAACTTGGTGTTCCCAACAAGCAAGTTGAAAGATGGCTTATACGCACAATTATCTCTCAGAAATGAGCATGTGGAGAGACGTTCGTTCATCTTGCACAAAGGGAACGGTTTACAGGAGAAACTTTTACACTGGTTTCTCAGTCTGTTTC
This sequence comes from Camelus ferus, assembly GCF_009834535.1. Taxonomy (NCBI): domain Eukaryota; kingdom Metazoa; phylum Chordata; class Mammalia; order Artiodactyla; family Camelidae; genus Camelus; species Camelus ferus. The sequence goes on along the minus strand of NW_022589695.1, from coordinate 43,103 downwards.
CTAGTGCCGGATTGAAGTTCCTGCAGGTTTCAGTGTAAAACCGAGTTGGAGTGTGTACATTCCTCTGTATATGTATGGATTGGAGTTTGCAACTGAAAAGAAACTTTGTGTTCACAACAAGCTTGGGGGAGTACGGCTTACACACACACATATCTCCCAGAACTGAGCATTTGGAGAGACGTTCGTTCATCTAGAATAAAGGGAACGGGTTGCAGGAGAAACATTTACTCTTGTTTCAAACTCTGTTTCCTAGTGCCGTTTTGAAGTTCCTGCAGTTTTCACTGTAAAATAAAGTTGGATCTTTTACCTCCCCATATATATGTATGGAGTGCATTTTGTTACTGAAAAGAAACTTTGTATTCCCAACAAGCAAGGTGTTGTACGGCTTTCACACAGAATTATCTCTCAGAACTGAGCATGTGGAGAGACGTTAGTTCATCTAGCACAAAGGGAACTTTTGCTGGAGAAATTTTTACTCTGGTTTCTCAGTATGTTTCCTAGAGCCGGTTTGAAGTTAACGCAGTTTTCACTGTAAAACCGAGTTGAAACTAGTACTGTCCATGTATATTTATGGAGAGGAGTTTGAAACTGAAAGGAAATTTTGTGTTCCCATCAAGCTACGTGAAGGTCGGCTTTCACACATACATCTCTCAGAACTGAGCATGTGGAGAGACGTTCGTTTAGCTAGCACAAAAGGAAAGGATTGCAGGGAAATTTTACTCTTGTTTCTCAGTCTGTTTCCTAGTGCCGCTTTGAAGTTCCTGCAGTTTTCACTGTAAAACCGAGTTGCAGCTAGTACCTCCCCATATATATGTATGCACTGAACTTTGCAACTGAAAGGAATCTTTGTGTTCCCATCAACCTATGTGAATGGCGGCTTTCACACACATTTATCTCTCAGAAATGAGCATGTGGAAAGACGTTCTTTCATCTAGCACAAATGGAACGGGTTGCTGGATAAATTTTTTCTCTGGTTTCTCAGTCTGTTTTCTAGTGCCGGTTTAAATTTCCTGCAGTTTTCACTGTAAAACCGTGCTGGAGCTAGTACCTACCTTTATTTATGTATGGATTGGAGATTGGAATTCAAAAGAAATTTTGAGTTCCCAACAAGCTTGTTGAAGTACGGCTTACAAACACACATATCTCTCAGAACTGAGCATTTGGAGAGACGTTCGTTCATCTAGCCCAAAGAGAACGGGTTGCAGGAGAAATATTTGCTCTTGTTTCAAAGTCTCTTTCCTAGTGCCGGTTTGAATTTCCTGCAGTTTTCTCTGTAAAACCGAGTTGGAGCTAGGACCTCACCATATATATATGTATGGAGTGGAGTTTGCAACTGAAATAAACTTTTTGTTCCCAACAAGCTAGGTAAAGAACGGCTTTCACACACACTTATTTTTCAGAACTGAGCATGTGGAGAGACGTTCATTCATCTAGCACAAAGGGAACAGGTTGCAGGAGAAACTAGTTCTCTGGTTTCTCAGTCTGATTCCTTGATCGGGTTTGAAGTTTCTGCAGGTTTCACTGTAAAACCGAGTTGGAGCTTGTACCTCCCCATATATATGTATGGAATGCTGTGTGCAACTGAAAAGAATCTTTGTGTTCCCATCAAGCTAGCTGAAATACGGCTTTCACACACTCTTATCTCTCTGAAATGAGCATGTGGAGAGACGTTCGTTCATCTAGCAAAAAGGGAATGGTTGCTGGTGAAATTTTACTCTGGTTTTTCAGTCTGTTTCCTAGTGCCGGTTTGAAGTTCCTGAATTTTTCACTGTAAAACCGAATTGGAGCTAGTACCACCCCTTATATATGTAAGGAATGGAGTTTGCAACTGAAAAGAAACTTTGTTTTCCCAACAAGCTAGGAGAAGGGAGGCTTTCACACACACTTTCCTCTCAGAACTGAGCATGTGGAGAGACTATCGTTCAGCTAGCACAAAGGGAACTGGTTACAGGAGAAATGTTTACCCTGGTTTCTCAGTCTGTGTTCTAGTGCCTGTTTAAATTTCCTGCAGTTTTCACTGTAAAACCGAGTTGGAGCTAGAATCTCCCTTTATTTATGTATGGATTGGAATTTGTAACTCAAAAGAAATTTTGTGTTCCCAACAAGCTTGTTGAAGTACGGCTTACACACACACATATCTCTCAGAACTGAGCATTTGGAGAGACGTTCGTTCATCTAGCCCAAAGAGAACGGGTTGCAGGAGAAATATTTGCTCTTGTTTCAAAGTCTCTTTCCTAGTGCCGGTTTGAAGTTCCTGAATTTTTCACTGTAAAACCGAGTTGGAGCTAGTACCACAACATATATATGTATGGAGTGCTGTTTGCAACTGAAAAGAATCTTTTTCTTCCCATCAAGCTAGCCGAAGCACGGCTTTCACACACACTTATCTCTCAGAACTGAGCCTGTAGAGAGACGTTCACTTAATCTAGCACAAAGTGAACGGATGCTGAAGAAACATTTACTCTGATTTCACAGTCTGTTTCCTAGTGCCAGTTTGAACTTCCTGCAGTATTCACTGTAAAAAGGATTTGGAGCTAGTACCTCCCCATATATATGTATGAATGGTAAATTGAATCTGAAAAGAAACTTCATGTTCCCAACAAGCAAGGTGAAGGACGGCTTACACACACAATTATCTCTCAGAAATGAGCATGTGGAGAGATGTTCGTTCATCTCGTACAAAGGGAACGGGTTACAGGAGAAACTTTTTCTCTGGTTTCTCAGTCTGTTTCCTACTGCCGAATTGAAGTTCCTGCAGGTTTCAGTGTAAAACTGAGTTGGAGCTAGTACTTTCCTTTGTATATGTATGGATTGGTGTTTGCAACTGAAAAGAATCTTTGTGTTCCCAACAAGCTTGGGGAAGTACGGCTTACACACACACATATCTCTCAGAACTGAGCATTTGGAGAGACGTTCGTTCATCTAGCTCAAATGGAACGGGTTGCAGGAGAAACATTTACTCTTGTTTCAAAGTCTGTTTCCTAGTGCCGGTTTGAATTTCCTGCAGTTTTCACTGTAAAATAAAGTTGGATCTTGAACCTCCAAATATATATGTATGGAGTTCAGTTTGCAACTGAAAAGAAACTTTGTGTTCCCAACAAGCTAGGTGATGTACGGCTTTCACACACAATTATCTCTCAGAACTGAGCATGTGGAGAGACGTTAGTTCATCTAGCAGAAAGGGAACTGTTGCTGGAGAAACTTTTATTCTGTTTTCTCAGTCTGTTTCCTAGAGCCGGTTTGAAGTTCCCGCAGTTTTCACTGTAAAACCGAGTTTAACTAGTACTGTCCATGTATATATATGGAGAGGAGTTTGAAACTGAAAGGAAATTTTGTGTTCCCATCAAGCTACGTGAAGGACGGCTTTCACACACACATCTCTCAGAACTGATCATGTGGAGAGACGTTTGTTTAGCTAGCACAAAGGGAACAGGTTGCAGGAGAAACTAGTTCTCTGGTTTCTCAGTCTGATTCCTTGATTCGGTTTGAAGTTCATGCATTTTTCACTGTAAAACATAATTTTGGCTAGTAAATCCCTATATATATATAAGGAATGGAGTTTGCAACTGAAAGGAAACTTTGTGTTCCCATCAAGCTACGTGAAGGACGGCTTTCACACACACATCTCTCAAAACTGAGCATGTGGAGAGACGTTCGTTTAGCTAGCACAAAAGGAACGGATTGCAGGGAAAGTTTTACTCTGGTTTCTCAGTCTGTTTTCTAGTGCTGGTGTGAATTTCCTGAAGATTTCACTGTTAAACCGAGTTGGAGCTAGAACCTCCCCATATATATGTAAGGAGTGTAGTTTGCAACTGAAAAGAAACTTTGTTTTCTCAACAAGCTAGGTGATGGGAGGCTTTCACACACAATTTTCTCTCAGAACTGAGCATGTGGAGAGTCTTTCGTTCATCTAGCACAAAGGGAACGGGTTGCAGGAGAAATGTTTACCCTGGTTTCTCAGTCTGTTTCCTAGTGCCGGTTTGAAGTTCATGCAGTTTTCACTATAAAACCGAGTTCGGGTAGTAAATCCCTATATATATATATAAGGAATGGAGTTTACAACTGAAAGGAAACTTTGTGTTCCCAACAAGATATGTGAAGGACGGCTTTAACACACACATATCTCTCAGAAGTGAGCATGTGGAGAGACGTTCTTTCATCTAGCACAAAGGGAACTGGTTGTTGGGGAAACTTTTTCTCTGGTTTCTCAGTCTGTTTCCTAGGACTGGTGTGAATTTCCTGAAGTATTCACTGTTAAACCGAGTTGGAGCTTGTACCTCCCCATATATATGTAAGGAATGCTGTGTGCAACTGAAAAGAAACTTTGTATTCCCATCAAGCTAGCTGAAATACGGCTTTCACACACACTTATCTCTCAGAAATGAGCATGTGGAGAGACGTTCGTTCATCTAGCAAAATGGGAACTGTTGCTGGAAAAATTTTACTCTGGTTTTTCAGTCTGTTTCCTAGTGCCGATTTGATGTTCCTGCATTTTCCACTGTAAAACCGAGTTGGAGATAGTACCTCAACATATATATGTATGGAGTGCCGTTTGCAACTGAAAAGAATCTTTTCCTTCCCATCAAGCTAGCTGAAGGACGGCTTTCACACACACTTATCTCTCAGAACTGAGCCTGTATAGAGACGTTCATTAATCTAGCACAAACTGAACGGATGCTGAAGACACTTTTACTCTGGTTTCTCAGTCTGTTTCCTAGTGCCGATTTGAAATTCCTGCAGTATTCACTGTAAAACTGATTTGGAGCTATTACCTCCCCATATATATGTATGGATTGTAATTTGCATCTGAAAAGAAACTTGGTGTTCCCAACAAGCAAGTTGAAAGATGGCTTATACGCACAATTATCTCTCAGAAATGAGCATGTGGAGAGACGTTCGTTCATCTTGCACAAAGGGAACGGTTTACAGGAGAAACTTTTACACTGGTTTCTCAGTCTGTTTCCTAGTGCCGGATTGAAGTTCCTGCAGGTTTCAGTGTAAAACCGAGTTGGAGTGTGTACATTCCTCTGTATATGTATGGATTGGAGTTTGCAACTGAAAAGAAACTTTGTGTTCACAACAAGCTTGGGGGAGTACGGCTTACACACACACATATCTCCCAGAACTGAGCATTTGGAGAGACGTTCGTTCATCTAGAATAAAGGGAACGGGTTGCAGGAGAAACATTTACTCTTGTTTCAAACTCTGTTTCCTAGTGCCGTTTTGAAGTTCCTGCAGTTTTCACTGTAAAATAAAGTTGGATCTTTTACCTCCCCATATATATGTATGGAGTGCATTTTGTTACTGAAAAGAAACTTTGTATTCCCAACAAGCAAGGTGTTGTACGGCTTTCACACAGAATTATCTCTCAGAACTGAGCATGTGGAGAGACGTTAGTTCATCTAGCACAAAGGGAACTTTTGCTGGAGAAATTTTTACTCTGGTTTCTCAGTATGTTTCCTAGAGCCGGTTTGAAGTTAACGCAGTTTTCACTGTAAAACCGAGTTGAAACTAGTACTGTCCATGTATATTTATGGAGAGGAGTTTGAAACTGGAAGGAAATTTTGTGTTCCCATCAAGCTACGTGAAGGTCGGCTTTCACACATACATCTCTCAGAACTGAGCATGTGGAGAGACGTTCGTTTAGCTAGCACAAAAGGAAAGGATTGCAGGGAAATTTTACTCTTGTTTCTCAGTCTGTTTCCTAGTGCCGCTTTGAAGTTCCTGCAGTTTTCACTGTAAAACCGAGTTGCAGCTAGTACCTCCCCATATATATGTATGCACTGAACTTTGCAACTGAAAGGAATCTTTGTGTTCCCATCAACCTATGTGAATGGCGGCTTTCACACACATTTATCTCTCAGAAATGAGCATGTGGAAAGACGTTCTTTCATCTAGCACAAATGGAACGGGTTGCTGGATAAATTTTTTCTCTGGTTTCTCAGTCTGTTTTCTAGTGCCGGTTTAAATTTCCTGCAGTTTTCACTGTAAAACCGTGCTGGAGCTAGTACCTACCTTTATTTATGTATGGATTGGAGATTGGAATTCAAAAGAAATTTTGAGTTCCCAACAAGCTTGTTGAAGTACGGCTTACAAACACACATATCTCTCAGAACTGAGCATTTGGAGAGACGTTCGTTCATCTAGCCCAAAGAGAACGGGTTGCAGGAGAAATATTTGCTCTTGTTTCAAAGTCTCTTTCCTAGTGCCGGTTTGAATTTCCTGCAGTTTTCTCTGTAAAACCGAGTTGGAGCTAGGACCTCACCATATATATATGTATGGAGTGGAGTTTGCAACTGAAATAAACTTTTTGTTCCCAACAAGCTAGGTAAAGAACGGCTTTCACACACACTTATTTTTCAGAACTGAGCATGTGGAGAGACGTTCATTCATCTAGCACAAAGGGAACAGGTTGCAGGAGAAACTAGTTCTCTGGTTTCTCAGTCTGATTCCTTGATCGGGTTTGAAGTTTCTGCAGGTTTCACTGTAAAACCGAGTTGGAGCTTGTACCTCCCCATATATATGTATGGAATGCTGTGTGCAACTGAAAAGAATCTTTGTGTTCCCATCAAGCTAGCTGAAATACGGCTTTCACACACTCTTATCTCTCTGAAATGAGCATGTGGAGAGACGTTCGTTCATCTAGCAAAAAGGGAATGGTTGCTGGTGAAATTTTACTCTGGTTTTTCAGTCTGTTTCCTAGTGCCGGTTTGAAGTTCCTGAATTTTTCACTGTAAAACCGAATTGGAGCTAGTACCACCCCTTATATATGTAAGGAATGGAGTTTGCAACTGAAAAGAAACTTTGTTTTCCCAACAAGCTAGGAGAAGGGAGGCTTTCACACACACTTTCCTCTCAGAACTGAGCATGTGGAGAGACTATCGTTCAGCTAGCACAAAGGGAACTGGTTACAGGAGAAATGTTTACCCTGGTTTCTCAGTCTGTGTTCTAGTGCCTGTTTAAATTTCCTGCAGTTTTCACTGTAAAACCGAGTTGGAGCTAGAATCTCCCTTTATTTATGTATGGATTGGAATTTGTAACTCAAAAGAAATTTTGTGTTCCCAACAAGCTTGTTGAAGTACGGCTTACACACACACATATCTCTCAGAACTGAGCATTTGGAGAGACGTTCGTTCATCTAGCCCAAAGAGAACGGGTTGCAGGAGAAATATTTGCTCTTGTTTCAAAGTCTCTTTCCTAGTGCCGGTTTGAAGTTCCTGAATTTTTCACTGTAAAACCGAGTTGGAGCTAGTACCACAACATATATATGTATGGAGTGCTGTTTGCAACTGAAAAGAATCTTTTTCTTCCCATCAAGCTAGCCGAAGCACGGCTTTCACACACACTTATCTCTCAGAACTGAGCCTGTAGAGAGACGTTCACTAATCTAGCACAAAGTGAACGGATGCTGAAGAAACATTTACTCTGATTTCACAGTCTGTTTCCTAGTGCCAGTTTGAACTTCCTGCAGTATTCACTGTAAAAAGGATTTGGAGCTAGTACCTCCCCATATATATGTATGAATGGTAAATTGAATCTGAAAAGAAACTTCATGTTCCCAACAAGCAAGGTGAAGGACGGCTTACACACACAATTATCTCTCAGAAATGAGCATGTGGAGAGATGTTCGTTCATCTCGTACAAAGGGAACGGGTTACAGGAGAAACTTTTTCTCTGGTTTCTCAGTCTGTTTCCTACTGCCGAATTGAAGTTCCTGCAGGTTTCAGTGTAAAACTGAGTTGGAGCTAGTACTTTCCTTTGTATATGTATGGATTGGTGTTTGCAACTGAAAAGAATCTTTGTGTTCCCAACAAGCTTGGGGAAGTACGGCTTACACACACACATATCTCTCAGAACTGAGCATTTGGAGAGACGTTCGTTCATCTAGCTCAAATGGAACGGGTTGCAGGAGAAACATTTACTCTTGTTTCAAAGTCTGTTTCCTAGTGCCGGTTTGAATTTCCTGCAGTTTTCACTGTAAAATAAAGTTGGATCTTGAACCTCCAAATATATATGTATGGAGTTCAGTTTGCAACTGAAAAGAAACTTTGTGTTCCCAACAAGCTAGGTGATGTACGGCTTTCACACACAATTATCTCTCAGAACTGAGCATGTGGAGAGACGTTAGTTCATCTAGCAGAAAGGGAACTGTTGCTGGAGAAACTTTTATTCTGTTTTCTCAGTCTGTTTCCTAGAGCCGGTTTGAAGTTCCCGCAGTTTTCACTGTAAAACCGAGTTTAACTAGTACTGTCCATGTATATATATGGAGAGGAGTTTGAAACTGAAAGGAAATTTTGTGTTCCCATCAAGCTACGTGAAGGACGGCTTTCACACACACATCTCTCAGAACTGATCATGTGGAGAGACGTTTGTTTAGCTAGCACAAAGGGAACAGGTTGCAGGAGAAACTAGTTCTCTGGTTTCTCAGTCTGATTCCTTGATTCGGTTTGAAGTTCATGCATTTTTCACTGTAAAACATAATTTTGGCTAGTAAATCCCTATATATATATAAGGAATGGAGTTTGCAACTGAAAGGAAACTTTGTGTTCCCATCAAGCTACGTGAAGGACGGCTTTCACACACACATCTCTCAAAACTGAGCATGTGGAGAGACGTTCGTTTAGCTAGCACAAAAGGAACGGATTGCAGGGAAAGTTTTACTCTGGTTTCTCAGTCTGTTTTCTAGTGCTGGTGTGAATTTCCTGAAGATTTCACTGTTAAACCGAGTTGGAGCTAGAACCTCCCCATATATATGTAAGGAGTGTAGTTTGCAACTGAAAAGAAACTTTGTTTTCTCAACAAGCTAGGTGATGGGAGGCTTTCACACACAATTTTCTCTCAGAACTGAGCATGTGGAGAGTCTTTCGTTCATCTAGCACAAAGGGAACGGGTTGCAGGAGAAATGTTTACCCTGGTTTCTCAGTCTGTTTCCTAGTGCCGGTTTGAAGTTCATGCAGTTTTCACTATAAAACCGAGTTCGGGTAGTAAATCCCTATATATATATATAAGGAATGGAGTTTACAACTGAAAGGAAACTTTGTGTTCCCAACAAGATATGTGAAGGACGGCTTTAACACACACATATCTCTCAGAAGTGAGCATGTGGAGAGACGTTCTTTCATCTAGCACAAAGGGAACTGGTTGTTGGGGAAACTTTTTCTCTGGTTTCTCAGTCTGTTTCCTAGGACTGGTGTGAATTTCCTGAAGTATTCACTGTTAAACCGAGTTGGAGCTTGTACCTCCCCATATATATGTAAGGAATGCTGTGTGCAACTGAAAAGAAACTTTGTATTCCCATCAAGCTAGCTGAAATACGGCTTTCACACACACTTATCTCTCAGAAATGAGCATGTGGAGAGACGTTCGTTCATCTAGCAAAATGGGAACTGTTGCTGGAAAAATTTTACTCTGGTTTTTCAGTCTGTTTCCTAGTGCCGATTTGATGTTCCTGCATTTTCCACTGTAAAACCGAGTTGGAGATAGTACCTCAACATATATATGTATGGAGTGCCGTTTGCAACTGAAAAGAATCTTTTCCTTCCCATCAAGCTAGCTGAAGGACGGCTTTCACACACACTTATCTCTCAGAACTGAGCCTGTATAGAGACGTTCATTAATCTAGCACAAACTGAACGGATGCTGAAGACACTTTTACTCTGGTTTCTCAGTCTGTTTCCTAGTGCCGATTTGAAATTCCTGCAGTATTCACTGTAAAACTGATTTGGAGCTATTACCTCCCCATATATATGTATGGATTGTAATTTGCATCTGAAAAGAAACTTGGTGTTCCCAACAAGCAAGTTGAAAGATGGCTTATACGCACAATTATCTCTCAGAAATGAGCATGTGGAGAGACGTTCGTTCATCTTGCACAAAGGGAACGGTTTACAGGAGAAACTTTTACACTGGTTTCTCAGTCTGTTTCCTAGTGCCGGATTGAAGTTCCTGCAGGTTTCAGTGTAAAACCGAGTTGGAGTGTGTACATTCCTCTGTATATGTATGGATTGGAGTTTGCAACTGAAAAGAAACTTTGTGTTCACAACAAGCTTGGGGGAGTACGGCTTACACACACACATATCTCCCAGAACTGAGCATTTGGAGAGACGTTCGTTCATCTAGAATAAAGGGAACGGGTTGCAGGAGAAACATTTACTCTTGTTTCAAACTCTGTTTCCTAGTGCCGTTTTGAAGTTCCTGCAGTTTTCACTGTAAAATAAAGTTGGATCTTTTACCTCCCCATATATATGTATGGAGTGCATTTTGTTACTGAAAAGAAACTTTGTGTTCCCATCAAGCTAGCTGAAATACGGCTTTCACATTCTCTTATCTCTCAGAACTGAGCATGTGGAGAGACGTTAGTTCATCTAGTACAAAGGGAACTGTTGCTGGAGAAACTTTTACTCTGGTTTCTCTGTCTGTTTCCTAGAGCCGTGTTGAAGTTTCCGCAGTTTTCACTGTAAAACCGAGTTGGAACTAGTACTGTCCATGTATATTTATGGAGAGGATTTTGAAACTGACAGGAAATTTTTTGTTCCCATCAAGCTACATTAAGGAAGGCTTTCTCACACACATCTCTCAGAACTGAGCATGTGGAGAGACGTTTGTTTAGCTAGCACAAAAAGAACGGATTGCAGAGAAACTTTTACTCTGGTTTCTCAGTCTGTTTACTAGTGCCGGTTGGAAATTCCTGCAGTTTTCACTGTAAAAACGAGTTGGACGTAGTACCTCCCCATATATATTTAAGGACTGTAGTTTGCAACTGAAAAGAAACTTTGTTTTCCCAACAAGCTAGGTGAAGTGAAGCTCTCACACACAATTTTCTCTCAGAACTGAGCATGTGGGAGAGTCTTTCGTTCAGCTAGCACAAAGGGAACGGGTTGCAGTAGAAATGATTACTCTGGTTTCTCAGTCTGTTTCTTAGTGCCGGTTTGAATTTCCTGCAGTTTTCACTGTAAAACCGAGTTTTGGCTAGTAAATCCCTAAATATATATAAGGAATGGAGTTTGCAACTGAAAGGAATCTTTCTGTACCCAACAAGATAGGTGAAGGACGGCTTTCACACAAACTTATCTCTCAGAACTGAGCATGTGGAGACACGTTCGTTCATCTAGCACAAAAGGAATGTGTTGCAGGAGAAACTTTTACTGTGGTTTCTCAGTTTGTTTCCTTGTGCCGGTTTGAAATTCCTGCAGTATTTACTGTAAATACGAGCTGGAGCTACTACCTCCCCATATATATGTATGGAATGGAGTTTGCAACTGAAAAATATCTTTGTGTTCCCAATAAGCTAGGTGAGGGCCGACTTAAACACACACATATTTCTCAGAATGAGTATGTGGAGAGATGTTTTTTCATCTAGCACAAAGTGATCGGGTTGCAGGAGAAACATTTACTCTGGGTTCTCAGTGTGTTTCCTAGTGCCGGTTTGAAGTTCCTGCAGTTTTCTCTGTAAAACCGAGATGGAGCTTGTACCTCCCCTTTTATATATATGGACTGGAGTTTGCAACCGAAAAGAATCTTCGTGTTCAAAACAAGCAAGGTGAAGGAAGGCTTACTCACACAATTATCTCTCAGAACTGAGCATTTGGGGAGACGTTCGTTCATCTAGCCCAAAGGGAACGGGTTGCAGGGGAAACATTTACTCTTGTTTCAAAGTCTGTTTCCTAGTGCCGGTTTGAAGTTCCTGCAGTTTCACTATAAAACTAAAGTTGGATCTTGTACATCCCCATATTATGTAAGGAGTGCAGTTTGCAACTGAAAAGAAAGTTTGTGTTCCCAACAAGCTAGTTGATGTACGGCTTTGACACACAATTATCTCTCAGAACTGAGCATGTGGAGAGACGTTAATTCATCTAGCACAAAGGGAACTGTTGCTGGAGAAACTTTTACTCTGGTTTTTCAGTCTGTTTCCTAGTGCCGGTTTGTATTTCCTGCAGTTTTCACTGTAAAACCGAGTTTGGGCTAGTAAATCCCTATATATATATAAGGAAAGGAGTTTGCAACTGAAAGGAAACTTTGTGTTCCCAACAAGCTAGGTGAAGGACGGCTTTAACCCACACTTATCTCTCAGAAATTAGCATGTGGAGAGACGTTCACTCATCTAGCACAAAGGCAACGGGTTGCAGGAGAAACTATTTCTGTGGATTCTCAGTCTTTTTCCTAGTCCCGGTTTGAAGTTCCTGCATTTTTCACAGTAAAACCGAGTTGGAGCTAGTACCTCAACATATATATGTATGGATTGCCATTTGCAACTGAAAAGAACGTTTGTGTTCCCATCAAGCAAGCTGAAGGACGGCTTTCACACACACTTATCTCTCATAACTGAGCCTGTGGAGAGACTTTCGTTCATCTAGCAAAATTGGAACGGTTGCTGGAGAAATTTTTACTCTGGTTTCTCAGTCTGTTTCTTAGTGCCGGTTTGAATTTGCTGCAGTTTTCACTGTAAAACCGAGTTTGAACTAGTACTGCACATGTATATATATGTAGTGGAGTTTGCAACTGAAAAGAAACTTTATGTCCCATCTAGAAAGGTGAAGCAGAGCTTGCACACAAACTTATCTCTAAGAACTGAGCATGTGGAGACACATTCGTTCACCTAGCACAAAGGGAACGAGCAGAAGTAGAAACTTTTACTCTGGTTTCTAATTCTGTTTCCTAATGCCGGTTTGAAGTTCCTCCAGTTTTCACTGTAAAACCGAGTTGGAGCTAGTACCTCCCCATATATATGTATGGATAGGAATTTGCAACTGAAAAGAAACTTTGAGTTCCCAACAAGTTAGGTGAAGTCGGCTTACTCACACACTTATCTCTCATAAATGAGCATGTGGAGAGACGTTCTTTCATCTAGCACAAAGGGAACTGGTAACAGGGGAAATTTTACTCTAGTTTCTCAGTCTGTTTCCTAGTTCCAGTTTGATGTTACTGAATTTTTCACTGTAAAAAAGATTTGAAGCTAGTACATCCCGATACATATGTAAGGATTGGAGTTTGCAACTGAAAGAAAACTGTGTGTTCCCAACAAGTTAGGTGAAGGACGGCTTTCACACACACATATATCTCAGAACTGCTCATGTGGAGAGACGTTCTTTCATCTAGCACAAAGGGAACAGGTTGCTGGAGAAATTTTTACTCTGGTTCCTCAGTCTTTTTCCTAGTGCCTGTGTGAATTTCCTGCAGTTTTCACTGTAAAATCGAGTTGGAGCTAGTACCTCCACTTATATATGTATGAATTGTGGTTGGCAACTGAAAAGAAACTTTGTTTTCCCAAGAAGCTACGGGAAGGTCGTCTTTCACCCACACTTATCTCTCAGAACTGAGCATTTGGAGAGACGTTCGTTCATCTAGCACAATTTGAATTGTTGCTCGAGAAACTTTTACTCTGGTTTCTTAGTCTGTTTCCTAGAGCTGGTTTGAAATTCCTGCAGTATTCACTGTAAAATTGAGATGGAGCTAGTACCTCCCCATATATATGTAAGAAGTGCAGTTTGCAAATGAAAAGAAACTTTGTGTTCACATCATGTTATGTGTATAACGGCTTTCACACACACTTATCTCTCAGAACTGAGCATGTGGAGAGACGTATGTTCAGCTAGCACAAAGGGAACGGGTGGCTGAACAAACGTTTCCTCTGGTTTCTCAGTCAGTTTCCTAGTGCCCGATTGAAGTTCCTCTGTTTTCACTGTAACACCGATTTGGAGTTAGTACCTACCCACATATATGTATGGTTTGGAGTTTGCAAATGAAAAGAAACTTTGTGTTCCCATCAAGCAAGGTGAAGGACGGGTTTTGCACACACTTATCTCTCACAACTGAGCATGTGGAGAGACGTTCGTCATTTAGCACAAAGGGAATGCGTTGTAGGTGAAACTTTTACTCTGGTTTCTCAGTCTGTTTCAAAGTGCCTGTGTGAATTTCCTGTAATTTTCAATGTAAACCCGAGTTGGAGATAGAACCTCCCCTTATATATGTATGGATTGGAGTTTGCTACTGAAAAGAAATTTTGTGTTCCCAAGAAGCTAGGGGAAGGACGTCTTTCACACACACTTATCTCTCAGAACAGAGCATTTGGAGAGACGTCCGTTCATCTAGCCCAAAGGGAACGGGTTGCAGGAGAAACATTTACTCTGGTTTCTAAGTCAATTTCCTAGTGCCGGTTTGAAGTTCCTGCAGTTTTCTATTTAACAAGGATTTGGAGCTAGTACTTCCCCATATATATGTATGGATTTGAGTTGGCAACTGAAAAGAAACTTTGTGTTCCCATCAAGCTAGGTGAAGTTCGGCTATAACACACACTTGTCTCTCTGAATTGAGCATGTGGAGGGACGATCGTTCATCTAGCACAAAGGGAAAGGATTGCAGGAGGAATTTTAACTCTGGTTTCTCAGTCGTTTTCGTAGAGCCGGTGTGAAGTTCCTGCAGTTATCACTGTAAAACCGAGTTGGAGCTAGTACCTTCCCATGTATATGTATGGAGTGCTGTTTGCAACTGAAAAGAAACTTTGTGTTCACAACAAGCTAGGTGAAGGACGGCTTTCACCCACACTTATCTCTAAGAACTGAGCATGTGGAGAGACGTTCGTTCTTCTAGACCAAAGGGAACGGTTGCTGGAGAAAATTTTACTCTGGTTTCTCAGTCTGTTTCCTAGTGCCGGTTTGAAGTTCCTGCAGATTTCACTGTAAAGCGAGTTTATACTAGTACTGCACATGTATATGTATGTAGTGGGGTTTGCAACTGTAAAGAAACTTTATGTTCCCATCTAGCAAGGTGAAGCACAGATTTCACACAAACTTATCTCTCAGATCTGAGCATGTGGAGACACATTCGTTAATCTAGCACAAAGGGAACGAGCGGCAGGAGAAACTTTTACTCTGGTTTCTAATTTTGTTTCCTAGTGCCGGTTTGAAGTTCCTCCATTTTCACTGTAAAACAGAGTTGGAGCAAGTATCTCCCCATATATATGTATGGAATGGAGTTTGCAACTGAAAAGAAACTTTGTGTTCCCAACAAGTTAGCTGAAGAAAGGCTTACACACACAATTATCTCTCAGAAATGAGCATGTGGAGAGACGTTCATTCATTTAGCACAAATGGAACTGCTTACAGGGGAAACTTTTACTCTGGATTCTCAGTCTGTTTCCTAGTTCCGGTTTGATATTACTGAATTTTTCACTGTAAAACCGATTTGGGGCTAGGACCTCCCGATATATATGTAAGTAGTGGAGATTGCTACTGAAAGAAAACTGTGTGTTCCCAACAAGTTAGGTGAAGGACGGCTTTCACACACACTTATCTCTCAGAACTGATCATGTTGAGAGACGTTCTTTCATCTAGCACAAAGGGAACGGGATCCTGGAAAAACTTTTACCCTGGTTTCTTAGTATGTTTCCTAGTGCCGGTTTGAAGTTCCTGCAGGTATCACTGTAAAACCGAGTTGGAGCTTCTACCTCCCCTTATATAAGTATGGATTGGAGTTTGCAAGTGAAAAAAAACTTTGTTTTCCCATCAACCTATATGAAGGACGGCTTTCACACACACTTATCTCTCAGAATAGAGCATGGGGAGAGACGTTCGTTCATCTAGCATAAAAGTGAAAGGATTGCTTGAGAAATTTTTACTCTAGATTCTCAGTCTGTTTCTTAGTGCCGTTTTGAAGTTCCTGCAGTTTTCAATGTAAATACGAGTTGGAGCTACTACCCCCCGATATATATATATGGAGTGGAGATGGCAATTGAAAGGAAACATTGTGTTCCATCAAGATAGGTGAAGGACGGCTTTCACACACAATTATCTCTCAGAACTGAGCATGTGAATACACGTTCGTTCATCTAGCAAAAAAGGAATAGTTTTCTGTAGAAACTTTTACTCTGGTTTCTGTCTGTTTCCTGATGCCGGTGTGAAGTTCCTGCAGTTTTCACTGTAAAACTCAGATGGAGCTAGTACTTCCCTTATATATGTATGGAGTGGAGATTTACAACTGAAAGTAACCTCTGTGTTCCCAATAGGAAATGTGAAGGACGGCTTTCACACACACTTACCTCTCAGAACTGAACATGTGGAGAGACGTTCGTTCATCTAGCACAAAGGAACGGGTTGCAGGGAAAATTTCTACTCTGGTTTCTCAGTTTGTTTCCTAGTGCCGGTTTGAAGTTCCTGCAATTTTCACTGTGAAACAGATTTGGAGCTAGTAGATTCCCATATATATGTATGAATTGGTGTTTGCAACTGAAAGGAAACTTTGTGTTCCCAACAAGCTAGGTGATGGACGGATTTCACACACACTTATTTCTCAAAACAGAGCTTGTGGAGAGATTTTCGTTCATCTAGCACAAAGGGAACGTACTGCAAGAGAACTTTTACTCTGGTTTCTCAGTCTGTTTCCTAGAACCGGTTTGAAATTCCTGCAGTTTTCACTGTAAAACCCAGATGGAG
Source organism: Camelus ferus (assembly GCF_009834535.1). NCBI lineage: Eukaryota > Metazoa > Chordata > Mammalia > Artiodactyla > Camelidae > Camelus > Camelus ferus. Next base: position 26,676 of record NW_022589695.1, on the reverse strand, counting down.
CTACTACCTCCCTTTATATATGTATGGAGTGGACTTTGCTACTGAAAGTAACCTTTGTGTTCCCAATAGGAAATGTGAAGGACGGCTTTCACACACACTAACCTCTCAGAACTGAACATGTGGAGAGACGTTCGTTCATCTAGCACAAAGGGAACGGACTGCAAGAGAAACTTTTACTCTGGTTTCTCAGTCTGTTTCCTACTGCCGGTTTGAAGTTCCTGCAAGTTTCACTGTAAAACCGAGTTGGAGCTTCTTCCTCACCTTATATATTTATGGATTGGAGTTTGCAAGTGAAAAAAACTTTGTGTTCCCTTCAAGCTATATGAAGGTCGGCTTTCACACACACTTATCTCTCAGAATAGAGCATGTGGAGAGACATTCGTTCATCTAGCATAAAAGTGAAAGGATTGCTTGAGAAATTTTTACTCTAGATTCTCAGTCTGTTTCTTAGTGCAGTTTTGAAGTTCCTGCAATTTTCACTGTAAATACGAGTTGGAGCTAGTACTTCCCGATATATATTTATGGAGTGGAGATTGCAAATGAAAGGAAAATTTGTGTTCCCAACAAGATAGGTGAAGGACGGCTTTCACACACAATTATCTCTCAGAACTAAGCATGTGGAGAGACGTTGTTTCATTTAGAACAAAGGGAACGGGATGCAGGGGAAACTTTTACACTGGTTTATCAGTCTGTTTCCTAGTGCCGGTGTGAAGTTCCTGAAGTTTTCACTGTAAAACCGAGTTGGAACTAGTACCTCCCCATATATATGTAAGAAGTGAAATTTGCATCTAAAAGGAAATTTTGTGTTCCCAACAACCTAGGTGAAGGACGGCTTTCACACACACTTATCTCTCAGAACTGAGCAAGTGGAGAGACGTTCGTTCACCCAGCACAAAAGGAATGGGTTGCTGGAGAAACTTTTACTCTGGTTTCTCAGTCTGTTTCCTAGTGCCGTTTTGAAATTCCTGCAATTTTCACTGTAAAAACTAGTTGGAGCTAATACCTCCCGATATATATGTATGGATTGGAGATGGCAAATGAAAGGAAATTTTGTGTTCCCAACAAGATAGGTGAAGGACGGCTTTCACACACAGTTATCTCTCAGAACTGAGCATGTGAATACACGTTCGTTCATCTAGCAAAAAAGGAACGGTTTGCTGTAGAAACTTTTACTCTGGATTCTCAGTCTGTTTCCAGGTGCCGGTGTGAAGTTCCTGCAGTTTTCACTGTAAAACCAAGATGGAGCTAGTAACTCCCCTTATATATGTATGGAGTGGAGTTTGCAACTGAAAGTAACCTTTGTGTTCCCAATAGGAAATGTGAAGGACGGCTTTCACACACACTTACCTCTCAGAACTGAACATGTGGAGAGACGTTCGTTCATCTAGCAAAAAGGGAACGGGTTGCAGGGGAAATTTCTACTCTGGTTTCTCAGTTTGTTTCCTAGTGCTGGTTTGAAGTTCCTGCAATTTTCACTGTGAAACAAATTTGGAGCTAGTAGCTTCCCATATATATGTATGAAGTGGTGTTGGCAACTGAAAGGAAACTATGTGTTCCCAACAAGCTAGGTGATGGACGGATTACACACACACTTATTTCTCAAAACAGAGCTTGTGGAGAGATTTTCGTTCATCTAGCACAAAGGGAACGGACTGCAAGAGAACTTTTACTCTGGTTTCTCAGTCTGTTTCCAAGTGCCGGGTTGAAGTTCTTATAGTTTTCAATGTAAAACCATGTTGGAGGTAGCACCTCCCCATATATAGTTATTGAGTGTAGTTGCAACTGAAAAGAATCTTTGTGTTCCCTACAAGCTAGGTGTAGGACGGCTTTCACACACAATTATCTCTCAGAACTGAGCATGTTGAGAGACGTTGTTTCATTTAGCACAAAAGGAAAGGGATGTTGGAGAAACGTTTACTGTGGTTTCTCAGTCTGTTTCCTAGTGCCAGTGTGAATTTCCTGCTGTTTTCACTGTAACACCTTGTTCGAGCTAGTACCTCCCCATATATATGTATAGAGTGTTGTTTGCAAGTGAAAAGAATCTTTCTGTTCGCAAGAAGCTAGGTGAAGTACGGCTTTCACACACACTTATCTCTCAGAAATTAGCATGTAGAGAAACAATCGTTCATCTAGCACAAAGGGAACGGTTTGCTGGAGAATCTTTTAATCTGGTTCTCAGTCTGTTTCCTATAGACAGTTTGATATTCCTGCATTATTCACTGTAAAACCGAGTTGGTTGCTAGTACCTCCCTATATATATGTATGGAGTGTAGTTTGCAATTGAAAAGAAACTTTGTTTTCCTCTCATGCTAGGTGAAGTACAGCTTTCACAGAAACATATCTCTCAAAACTGAGCATGTGGAGAGACGATCGTTCATCTAGCACAATGGTATCAGGTTACAGGAGAAACTTTTACTCTGGATTCTCAGTCTGTTTCCTAGTGCCGGATTGAAGTTCCTGGAATTTTCACAGTGAAACCGAGTTGGTGTTAGTAGTTCCCTATATATGGGTACGGAGTGTATTTTGCAACTGAAAAGGATCTTTGTGTTCCCAAAAAGCTAGGTGAAGGACGGCTTTCACACACACTATCTCTCAGAACTGAGCATGTTGAGAGACGTTGTTTCAGTTAGCACAAAGGGAAAGAGCTGTCGGAAAATGTTTTACTGTGTTTTCTCAGTCTATTTCCTAGTGCCGGTGTGAATTTCCTACAGTTTTCACTGTAAAACTGAGTTGGAGCTTCTACCTCCCCTTATATATGTATGGATTGGAGTTTGCAAGTGAAAAAAAACTTTGTTTTCCCATCAAGGTATATGAAGGACGGCTTTCACACACACTTATCTCTCAGAATAGAGCATGTGGAGAGACGTTCGTTCATCTAGCATAAAAGTGAAAGGATTGCTTGAGAAATTTTTACTCTAGATTCTCAGTCTGTTTCTTAGTGCCGTTTTGAAGTTCCTGCAATTTTCACTGTAAATACGAGTTGGAGCTAGTACCCCCCGATATATATATATGGAGTTGAGATGGCAAATGAAAGGAAACATTGTGTTCCATCAAGATAGGTGAAGGACGGCTTTCACACACAATTATCTCTCAGAACTGAGCATGTGGAGAGACGTTCGTTCATCTAGCACAAATGGAACTGTTGCTGGAGAAATATTTACTCTGGTTTCTCAGTCTGTTTCCTAGTGCCGTGTTGAAGTTCCTTCAGTTTTCACAGTAAAACCGAGTTGGAGCTAGAACCTCCCCATGCATATGTATGGAGTGGAGTTTGCAACTGAAAGGAAACTTTGTGTTCCCAAAAAGCAAGGTGAAAGACGGCTTTCACACACAATTATCTCTCAGAACTGAGCATGTGGAGAGACGTTGTTTCATTTATCACAAAGTGAACGGGTTGCAGGGAAAATTTCTACTCTGGTTTCTCAGTTTGTTTCCTAGTGCCGGTTTGAAGTTTCTGCAATTTTCACTGTGAAACAGAGTTGGAGCTAGTAGCTTATCATATATATGTAGGAAGTGGTGTTGGCAACTGAAAGGAAACTATGTGTTCCCAACAAGCTAGGTGATGGACGGATTTCACACACACTTATTTCTCAAAACAGAGCTTGTGGAGAGATTTTCGTTCATCTAGCACAAAGGGAACGGACTGCTAGAGAACTTTTACTCTGGTTTCTCAGTCTGTTTCCAAGTGCCGGGTTGAAGTTCTTATAGTTTTCAATGTAAAACCATGTTGGAGGTAGCACCTCCCCATATATAGTTATTGAGTGTAGTTGCAACTGAAAAGAATCTTTGTGTTCCCTACAAGCTAGGTGTAGGACGGCTTTCACACACACTTATCTCTCAGAACTGAGCATGTGGAGAGACATTCGTTCTTCTAGCACAAAGGGAATGGGCTGCAGGAGAAACTATTACTCTGGTTTCTCATTATGTTTCCTAGTGCCAGTTTGAAGTTCCTGCAGGGTTCACTGTAAAACCGGGTTGGAGCTTCTAGCAAACCTTATATATGTATGGTTTGGTGTTTGCAACTGAAAAAAATTTTGTGTTCCCATCAAGCTATGTGAAGGACGGCTTTCAAACACACTTATCTCTCAGAACTTACCATGTGTAGAGACGTTCTTTCATTTAGCCCAAAGGGAAAGGGTTGCAGGAGAAACTATTACTCTGGTTTCTCAGTCTGTTTCCTAGTTACGGTGTGAATTTCCTGCAGATTTCACTGTAAAACCGAGTTGGAGCTAGTATCTCCCCATATATATGTATGTATTGGAGATTGCAACTGAAAGAAAACTTTGTGTTCCCAACAACCTAGGTGAAGAACGGCATTCACACACACTGATCTCTCAGAAATGATCATGTGGGGAGACGTTCGTTCATCTAGCATAAAAGTGAAAGGATTGCTGGAGAAATTTTTACTCTGGATTCTCATTCTGTTTCTTAGTGCAGATTTGATGTTCCTGCAGTTTTCACTGTAAAACCGAGTTGGAGCTAGTACCTCCCCATATATATGTAAGAAGTGAAATTTGCAACTAAAAGGAAACTTTGTGTTCCCAACAACATAGGTTAAGGACGGCTTTCACACACACTTATCTCTCAGAAGTGAGCATGTGGAGAGACGTTCGTTCACCCAGCACAAAAGGAACGGGTTGCTGCAGAAACTTTTACTCTGGTTTCTCAGTCTGTTTCCTAGTGCCGTTTTGAAGTTCCTGCAATTTTCACTGTAAAAACGAGTTGGAGCTTATACCTCCCAATATATATGTATGGAGTGGAGATGGCAAATGAAAGGAATCTTTGTGTTCCCAACAAGATATGTGAATGTCGGCTTTCACACACAATTATCTCTCCGAAATGAGCATGTGAATACACGTTCGTTCATCTAGCATAAAAGGAACGGTTTGCTGTAGAAACATTTACTCTGGATTCTCAGTCTGTTTCCTAGAGCCAGTTAGAATTTCCTGCAGTTTTTACTGTAAAACCGAGTTGGAGCTAGTACCTCCCCTTAGATATATATGGTGTGTTGTTTGCAACTGAAATGATTCTTTGTGTTCCCATCAATCTAGGTGATGGACCGCTTTCACACACACTTATCTCTCAGAAATGAGCATGTGGAGAGACTTTAGTTCATCTAACACAAAGGGAACTGGTTGCAGAAGAAACTTTTACTCTGGTTTCTCAGTCTGTTTCCTAGTGCCGGTTTGAAGTTCCTGCAATTTTCACTGTGAAACAGAGTTGGAGCTAGTAGCTTCCCATATATATGTATGAATTAGTGTTTGCAATTGAAAGGAAACTTTGTGTTCCCAACAAGCCAATTGATGGACGGATTTCACACACAATTATTTCTCACAAGAGAGCTTCTGGAGAGATTTTCGTTCATCTAGCACAAAGGAAACGGACAGCAAGAGAAACTTTTACTCTGGTTTCTCAGTCTGTTTCCTAGAGCCGGTTTGAAATTCCTGCAGTTTTCACTGTAAAACCCAGATGGAGCTAGTACCTCCCCTTATATATGTATGCAGTGGAGTTTGCAACTGAAAGTAACCTTTGTGTTCCCAATATGAAATGTGAAGAACGGCTTTCACACACACTTAACTCTCAGAATTGAACATGTGGAGAGACTTTCGTTCATCTAGCACAAAGGGAACGTGTTGCAGGAGAAACTTTTACACTGGTTTCTCAGTCTGTTTCCTAGTGCCGGTTTGAAGTTCCTGCAATATTCACTGTGAAACAGAGTTGGAGCTAGTAGCTTGCCATGTATATGTATGAAGTGGTTTTTGCAACTGAAAAGAAATTTTGTGTTCCCAACAAGTTAGCTGAAGGAAGGCTTACAAACACAATTATCTCTCAGAAATGAGCATGTGGAGAGACGTTCATTCATTTAGCACAAATGGAACTGGTTAAAGGGGAAACTTTTACTCTGGATTCTCAGTCTGTTTCCTAGTTCCGGTTTGATATTACTGAATTTTTCACTGTAAAACAGATTTGGGGCTAGGACCTCCCGATATATATGTAAGTAGTGGAGATTGCTACTGAAAGAAAACTGTGTGTTCCCAACAAGTTAGGTGAAGGACGGCTTTCACACACACTTATCTCTCAGAACTGATCATGTTGAGAGACTTTCTTTCATCTAGCACAAAGGGAACGGGTTGCTGGAGAAATTTTTACTCTGGTTTCTCAGTCTGTTTCCTAGAGCCGTGTTGAAGTTCCTTCAGTTTTCACAGTAAAACCGAGTTGGAGCTAGAACCTCCCCATGTATATGTATGGAGTGGAGTTTGCAAATGAATGGAGACTTTGTGTTCCCAACAAGCTAGGTGAAGGACGGCTTTCACACACAATTATCTCTCAGAACTGAGCATGTGGAGAGACGTTGTTTCATTTAGCACAAAGGGAACGGGATGAAGGGGAAACTTTTACTCTGGTTTCTCAGTCTGTTTCCTAGTGCCGGTGTGAAGTTCCTGAAGATTTCACTGTAAAACCGGGTTTGAGCTAGTACCTCCCCGTATATATGTAAGAAGTGAAATTTGCATCTAAAAGGAAATTTTGTGTTCCCAACAACCTAGGTGAAGGACGGCTTTCACACACACTTATCTCTGATAACTGAGCAAGTGGAGAGACGTTCGTTCACACAGCACAAAAGGAACGGGTTGCTGGAGAAACTTTTACTCTGGTTTCTCAGTCTGTTTCCTAGTTCCGTTTTGAAGTTCCTGCAATTTTCACTGTAAAAACGTGTTGGAGCTAATACCTCCCGGTATATATGTATGGAGTGGAGATGGCAAATTAAAGGAAACTTTGTGTTCCCAACAAGATAGGTGAAGGACGGCTTTCACACACAGTTATCTCTCAGAACTGAGCATGTGAATACACGTTCGTTCATCTAGCAAAAAAGGAACGGTTTGCTGTAGAAACTTTTACTCTGGTTTCTGTCTGTTTCCTGATGCCGGTGTGAAGTTCCTGCAGTTTTCACTGTAAAACCCAGATGGAGCTAGTACTTCCCTTATATATGTATGGAGTGGGGTTTGCAACTGAAAGAAAACTGTGTGTTCCCAACAAGTTAGGTGAAGGACGGCTTTCACACAAACATATCTCTCAGAACTGAGCATGTTGAGAGACGTTGTTTCATTTAGCACAAAAGGAAAGGGATGTTGGAGAAACGTTTACTGTGGTTTCTCAGTCTGTTTCCTAGTGCCGGTGTGAATTTCCTGCTGTTTTCACTGTAACACCTTGTTCGAGCTAGTACCTCCCCATATATATTTATGTATTGGGGTTTGCCACTGAAAAGGAATTTGTGTTACAATCAAGCTAAGTAAAGGGCAGCTTTCACACATACTTATCTCTCAGACCTGAGCATGTGGAGAGACATTCGTTCTTCTAGCACAAAGGGAACGGGCTGCAGGAGAAACTATTACTCTGGTTTCTCATTCTGTTTCCTAGTGCCGGGTTGAAGTCCCTGCATTTTACTTTGTAAAACCGAGTTGGAGCTAGTACCTCCCCACATATATGCAAGGAGTGGAGTTTGAAACTTAAAGGAAACTTTGTGTTCCAAACAAGCTAAGTGAAGGAAGGCTTTCACACACACTTATCTCTCAGAAATGATCATGTGGAGAGATATTCGTTCATCTATCACAAACGGAACGGGATGCTGGTGAAACTTTTACTCCGGTTTCTTAGTCTGTTTTCTAGTGCCGGTTTGAAGTTCCTGCAGATTTCACTGTAAAACCAAGTTGGAGCTTCTACCTCCCCTTATATATGTATGGATTGGAGTTTACAACTGAAAAAAAACTTTGTGTTCCCATCAAGCTACGTGAAGAACGGCTTTCACACACAGGTATCTCTCAGAACTGAGCATGTGGAGAGACGTTCGTTCATCTAGCACAAAGGGAACGGGTTGCAGGAGAAAATTTTACTCTGGTTTCTCAGTCAGTTTCCTAGTCCCGGTGTGAATTTCCTGCAATTTTCAGTGTAACACCGTGTTGGAGCTAGTATCTCACCATATATATGTATGTATTGGGGTTTGCAACTGAAAGGAAACTATGTGTTCCCATCAAGATACGTGAAGTTCGGCTTTCACACACACTTACTTCTCAGAACTGAGCATATGGAGACAAGTTCGTTCATCTAGCACAAAGGGAATATTTTGCAGGAGAAACTTTTACTGTGGATTCTCAGTCTGTTTCCTAGTGCCGGTGTGAAGTTCCTGCAGTTTTCACTGTAAAATCGATTTGGAGCTAGTACCTCCTATTATATATGTATGGATTTGAGTGAAACTGAAAGGAAACTTTGTGTTCCAAACAAGCTAGGTGAAGGACGGCTTTCACACACACTTATCGCTAAGAACTGAGCATGTGGAGAGACGTTCTTTCATCTATCACAAAGGGAACGGGTTATTGGAGAAACTTTTACTCTGGTTTTTCAGTCTGTTTCCTACTGCCGGTGTGAATTTCCTGCAGTTTTCACTCTAAAACCGAGTTGGAGCTAGTACCTTCCCACATATATGTATGTATTGAAGTTTGCAACTGAAAAGAAACTTTGTGTTCCCATCAAGCTAGGTGAAGTTCGGCATTGACACACACTTATCTCTCAGAAATGAGCTAGGGGAGAGACGTTCGTTCATCTAGAACAATGGGAACGGAATGCAGGAGAAATTTTAACTCTTGTTTCTCATTCTGTTTCCTAGAGCCGGTGTGAAGTTCCTGCAGTTATCACTGTAAAACAGAGTTGGAGCTAGTACCACCCTATATATAAGTATGGAGTGGAGTTTGCAAGTGAAACTAAACTTTGTGTTCAAAACAAGATAGGTGAAAGGCGGCTTTCACACACACTTACTTCTCAGAACTGAGCATGTGGAGAGACGTTCGTTCATCTAGCACAAAGTGAACGGGTTGCTGGAGAAACATTTACTCTGGTTTCTCAGTCTGTTTCCTAGTGCCGTGTTGAAGTTCCTTCAGTTTTCACAGTAAAACCGAGTTGGAGCTTGAACCTCCCCATATATTTGTATGGAGTGGAGTTTGCAACTGAAAGGAAACTTTGTGTTACCATCAAGCTAGCTAAAGGACAGCTTTCACACATACTTATCTCTCAGAACTGAGCATGTGGAGAGACATTCGTTCTTCTAGCACAAAGGAGACTGCCTGCAGAGGAAACAATTATTATGGTTTCTCATTCTGTTTCCTAGTGCCGGTTTGTAGTTCCTGCAGTTTTCACTCTAAAACCGAGTTGGAGCTAGTACCACCCCATATATATGTATGGAGTGTAGTTAGCTACTGAAAAGAATCTTTGTGTTCCCAACAAGCTAGGTGAAGTACGGCATTCACACACACTTATCTCTCAGAATAGAGCATGTGGAGAGACCTTCGTTCATCTAGCACCAAGGGAACGGTTTACTGGTGAAACATTTACTCTGGTTTCTCAGTCTGTTTCCTAATGCCGGTGTGAATTTCCTGCAGTTTTCAGTGTAACACCATGTTGGAGCTAGTATCTCCCCATATATATGTATATATTGGATTTTGCAACTGAAAGGAAACTTTGTGTTCCCATCAAGATAGGTGAAGTTCGGCTTTCACACAATTACTTCTCAGATCTGAGCATGTAGAGAGACGTTCGTTCATCTAGCACAAAGGGAACGGGTTGCTGGAGAAACTTTTACTCTGGGTTCTCAGTCTGTTTCCTAGTGCGGGGTTGAAGTTCCTGCAGTTTTCACTGAAAAACCGTGTTGGATGTAGCACCTCCCCATATATAGGTATTGAGAGTAGTTTGCAACTGAAATGAATCTTTGTGTTCCCTACAAGCTAGGTGAAGGACGGCTTTCACACACACTTATCTCTCAGAACTGAGCATGTTGAGAGACTTTGTTTCATTTAGCCAAATGGAAAGGGATGTTGGAGAAACGTTTACTCTGGTTTCTCAGTCTGTTTCCTAGTGCCGGTGTGAATTTCCTGCAGTTTTCACTGTAACACTTAGTTGGAGCTAGTACCTCCCCATATATATTTATGTATTGGAGTTTGCAACTGAAAAGAACCTTTGTGTTACCATCAAGCTAGTTAAAGGGCAGCTTTCACACATACTTATCTCTCAGAACTGTGCATGTGGAGAGACATTCGTTCTTCTAGCACAAAGTGAACGGGCTGCAGGAGAAACTATTACTCTGGTTTCTCATTATGTTTCCTAGTGCCGGTTTGAAGTTCCTGCAGTTTTCACTCTAAAACCGTTTTGGAGCTAGTACCTCCCCATAAATATGTAAAGTTAGGAGTTTGCAACTGAAAGGAAACTTTGTTTTCCCAACAAGCTACTTGAAGGACGGCTTTCACACACACTTATCTCTCAGAACAGTGCATGTCGAGAGACTTTCTTTCATCTAGTACAATGTGAACGGTTTTCTGGAGAAACTTTTACTCTGATTTCTTAGTCTGATTCCTAGTGCCGGTTTGAAGTTCCTTCAGGTTTCACTGAAAACCGATTTGGAGCTTCTAGCACACCTTATATATGTATGGTTTGGTGTTTACAACTGAAAAAAATTTTGTGTTCCCATCAAGCAATGTGAAGGACTGCTTTCACACACACTTATCTCTCAGAACTTACCATGTGTAGAGACGTTCTTTCATTTAGCACAAAGGGAAAGGGTTGCAGGAGAAACTATTACTCTGGTTTCTCAGTCTGTTTCCTAGTTACGGTGTGAATTTCCTGCAGATTTCACTGTAAAACCGAGTTGGAGCTAGTATCTCCCCATATATATGTATGTATTGGAGATTGCAACAGAAAGGAAACTTTGTGTTCCCAAAAACTTAGGTGAAAAACGCCATTCACACACACTGATCTCTCAGAAATGATCATGTGGGGAGACGTTCGTTCATCTAGCATAAAAGTGAAAGGATTGCTGGAGAAATTTTTACTCTGGATTCTCATTCTGTTTCTTAGTGCAGATTTGAAGTTCCTGCAGTTTTCACTGTAAAACCGAGTTGGAGCTAGTACCTCCCATATATATGTATGAAGTGAAATTTGCAACTAAAAGGAAACTCTGTGTTCCCAACAACATAGGTTAAGGACGGCTTTCACACACACTTATCTCTCAGAACTGAGCATGTGGAGAGACATTCGTTCACTCCAGCACAAAAGGAACGGGTTGCTGGAGAAATTTTTACTCTGGTTTCTCAGTCTGTTTCCTAGTGCTGTTTTGAAATTCCTGCAATTTTCACTGTAAAAATGAGTTGGAGCTAATACCTCCCGATATATATGTATGGAGAGGAGATGGCAAATAAAAGGAATCTTTGTGTTCCCAACAAGATAGGTGAATGTCGGCTTTCACACACAATTATCTCTCAGAACTGAGCATGTGAATACACGTTCGTTCATCTAGCAAAAAAGGAACGGTTTGTTGTAGAAACATTTACTCTGGATTCTCAGTCTGTTTCCTAGAGCCAGTTTGAATTTCCTGCAGTTTTTACTGTAAAACCGAGTTGGAGCTAGTATCTCCCCTTAGATATATATGGTGTGTTGTTTGCAACTGAAATGATTCTTTGTGTTCCCATTAATCTAGGTGATGGACCGCTTTCACACACACTTATCTCTCAGAAATGAGCATGTGGAGAGACGTCCGTTCACCCAGCACAAAAGGAACGGGTTGCTGGAGAAACGTTTACTCTGGTTTCTCAGTCTGTTTCCTAGTGCCTGTTTGAAGTTCCTGCAATTTTCACTGTGAAACAGAGTTGGAGCTACTAGCTTCCCATATATATGTATGAATTGGTGTTTGCAACTGAAAGGAAACTTTGTGTTCCCAACAAGCTAGGTGATGAACAGACTTCACACACAATTATTTCTCACACAAGAGCTTCTGGAGAGATTTTCGTTCATCTAGCACAAAGGTAACGGAAAGCAAGAGAAACTTTTACTCTGGTTTCTCAGTCTGTTTCCTAGTGCCGGTTTGAAGTTCCTGCAGTTGTCACTGTAAAACCGAGTTGGAGCTTCTACCTCCCCTTATATAAGTATGGATTGGAGTTTGCAAGTGAAAAAAAACTTTGTTTTCCCATCAACCTATATGAAGGACGGCTTTCACACACACTTATCTCTCAGAATAGAGCATGGGGAGAGACGTTCGTTCATCTAGCATAAAAGTGAAAGGATTGCTTGAGAAATTTTTACTCTAGATTCTCAGTCTGTTTCTTAGTGCCGTTTTGAAGTTCCTGCAGTTTTCAATGTAAATACGAGTTGGAGCTACTACCCCCCGATATATATATATGGAGTGGAGATGGCAATTGAAAGGAAACATTGTGTTCCATCAAGATAGGTGAAGGACAGCTTTCACACACAATTATCTCTCAGAACTGAGCATGTGAATACACGTTCGTTCATCTAGCAAAAAAGGAACAGTTTGCTGTAGAAACTTTTACTCTGGTTTCTGTCTGTTTCCTGATGCCGGTGTGAAGTTCCTGCAGTTTTCACTGTAAAACTCAGATGGAGCTAGTACTTCCCTTATATATGTATGGAGTGGAGATTTACAACTGAAAGTAACCTCTGTGTTCCCAATAGGAAATGTGAAGGACGGCTTTCACACACACTTACCTCTCAGAACTGAACATGTGGAGAGACGTTCGTTCATCTAGCACAAAGGAACGGGTTGCAGGGAAAATTTCTACTCTGGTTTCTCAGTTTGTTTCCTAGTGCCGGTTTGAAGTTCCTGCAATTTTCACTGTGAAACAGATTTGGAGCTAGTAGATTCCCATATATATGTATGAATTGGTGTTTGCAACTGAAAGGAAACTTTGTGTTCCCAACAAGCTAGGTGATGGACGGATTTCACACACACTTATTTCTCAAAACAGAGCTTGTGGAGAGATTTTCGTTCATCTAGCACAAAGGGAACGTACTGCAAGAGAACTTTTACTCTGGTTTCTCAGTCTGTTTCCTAGAACCGGTTTGAAATTCCTGCAGTTTTCACTGTAAAACCCAGATGGAGCTACTACCTCCCTTTATATATGTATGGAGTGGACTTTGCTACTGAAAGTAACCTTTGTGTTCCCAATAGGAAATGTGAAGGACGTCTTTCACACACACTAACCTCTCAGAACTGAACATGTGGAGAGACGTTCGTTCATCTAGCACAAAGGGAACGGACTGCAAGAGAAACTTTTACTCTGGTTTCTCAGTCTGTTTCCTACTGCCGGTTTGAAGTTCCTGCAAGTTTCACTGTAAAACCGAGTTGGAGCTTCTTCCTCACCTTATATATTTATGGATTGGAGTTTGCAAGTGAAAAAAACTTTGTGTTCCCTTCAAGCTATATGAAGGTCGGCTTTCACACACACTTATCTCTCAGAATAGAGCATGTGGAGAGACATTCGTTCATCTAGCATAAAAGTGAAAGGATTGCTTGAGAAATTTTTACTCTAGATTCTCAGTCTGTTTCTTAGTGCAGTTTTGAAGTTCCTGCAATTTTCACTGTAAATACGAGTTGGAGCTAGTACTTCCCGATATATATTTATGGAGTGGAGATTGCAAATGAAAGGAAAATTTGTGTTCCCAACAAGATAGGTGAAGGACGGCTTTCACACACAATTATCTCTCAGAACTAAGCATGTGGAGAGACGTTGTTTCATTTAGAACAAAGGGAACGGGATGCAGGGGAAACTTTTACACTGGTTTATCAGTCTGTTTCCTAGTGCCGGTGTGAAGTTCCTGAAGTTTTCACTGTAAAACCGAGTTGGAACTAGTACCTCCCCATATATATGTAAGAAGTGAAATTTGCATCTAAAAGGAAATTTTGTGTTCCCAACAACCTAGGTGAAGGACGGCTTTCACACACACTTATCTCTCAGAACTGAGCAAGTGGAGAGACGTTCGTTCACCCAGCACAAAAGGAATGGGTTGCTGGAGAAACTTTTACTCTGGTTTCTCAGTCTGTTTCCTAGTGCCGTTTTGAAATTCCTGCAATTTTCACTGTAAAAACTAGTTGGAGCTAATACCTCCCGATATATATGTATGGATTGGAGATGGCAAATGAAAGGAAACTTTGTGTTCCCAACAAGATAGGTGAAGGACGGCTTTCACACACAGTTATCTCTCAGAACTGAGCATGTGAATACACGTTCGTTCATCTAGCAAAAAAGGAACGGTTTGCTGTAGAAACTTTTACTCTGGATTCTCAGTCTGTTTCCAGGTGCCGGTGTGAAGTTCCTGCAGTTTTCACTGTAAAACCAAGATGGAGCTAGTAACTCCCCTTATATATGTATGGAGTGGAGTTTGCAACTGAAAGTAACCTTTGTGTTCCCAATAGGAAATGTGAAGGACGGCTTTCACACACACTTACCTCTCAGAACTGAACATGTGGAGAGACGTTCGTTCATCTAGCAAAAAGGGAACGGGTTGCAGGGGAAATTTCTACTCTGGTTTCTCAGTTTGTTTCCTAGTGCTGGTTTGAAGTTCCTGCAATTTTCACTGTGAAACAAATTTGGAGCTAGTAGCTTCCCATATATATGTATGAAGTGGTGTTGGCAACTGAAAGGAAACTATGTGTTCCCAACAAGCTAGGTGATGGACGGATTACACACACACTTATTTCTCAAAACAGAGCTTGTGGAGAGATTTTCGTTCATCTAGCACAAAGGGAACGGACTGCAAGAGAACTTTTACTGTGGTTTCTCAGTCTGTTTCCTAGTGCCAGTGTGAATTTCCTGCTGTTTTCACTGTAACACCTTGTTCGAGCTAGTACCTCCCCATATATATGTATAGAGTGTTGTTTGCAAGTGAAAAGAATCTTTCTGTTCGCAAGAAGCTAGGTGAAGTACGGCTTTCACACACACTTATCTCTCAGAAATTAGCATGTAGAGAAACAATCGTTCATCTAGCACAAAGGGAACGGTTTGCTGGAGAATCTTTTAATCTGGTTCTCAGTCTGTTTCCTATAGACAGTTTGATATTCCTGCATTATTCACTGTAAAACCGAGTTGGTTGCTAGTACCTCCCTATATATATGTATGGAGTGTAGTTTGCAATTGAAAAGAAACTTTGTTTTCCTCTCATGCTAGGTGAAGTACAGCTTTCACAGAAACATATCTCTCAAAACTGAGCATGTGGAGAGACGATCGTTCATCTAGCACAATGGTATCAGGTTACAGGAGAAACTTTTACTCTGGATTCTCAGTCTGTTTCCTAGTGCCGGATTGAAGTTCCTGGAATTTTCACAGTGAAACCGAGTTGGTGTTAGTAGTTCCCTATATATGGGTACGGAGTGTATTTTGCAACTGAAAAGGATCTTTGTGTTCCCAAAAAGCTAGGTGAAGGACGGCTTTCACACACACTATCTCTCAGAACTGAGCATGTTGAGAGACGTTGTTTCAGTTAGCACAAAGGGAAAGAGCTGTCGGAAAATCTTTTACTGTGTTTTCTCAGTCTATTTCCTAGTGCCGGTGTGAATTTCCTACAGTTTTCACTGTAAAACTGAGTTGGAGCTTCTACCTCCCCTTATATATGTATGGATTGGAGTTTGCAAGTGAAAAAAAACTTTGTTTTCCCATCAAGGTATATGAAGGACGGCTTTCACACACACTTATCTCTCAGAATAGAGCATGTGGAGAGACGTTCGTTCATCTAGCATAAAAGTGAAAGGATTGCTTGAGAAATTTTTACTCTAGATTCTCAGTCTGTTTCTTAGTGCCGTTTTGAAGTTCCTGCAATTTTCACTGTAAATACGAGTTGGAGCTAGTACCCCCCGATATATATATATGGAGTTGAGATGGCAAATGAAGGAAACATTGTGTTCCATCAAGATAGGTGAAGGACGGCTTTCACACACAATTATCTCTCAGAACTGAGCATGTGGAGAGACGTTCGTTCATCTAGCACAAATGGAACTGTTGCTGGAGAAATATTTACTCTGGTTTCTCAGTCTGTTTCCTAGTGCCGTGTTGAAGTTCCTTCAGTTTTCACAGTAAAACCGAGTTGGAGCTAGAACCTCCCCATGTATATGTATGGAGTGGAGTTTGCAACTGAAAGGAAACTTTGTGTTCCCAAAAAGCTAGGTGAAGGACGGCTTTCACACACAATTATCTCTCAGAACTGAGCATGTGGAGAGACGTTGTTTCATTTATCACAAAGTGAACGGGTTGCAGGGAAAATTTCTACTCTGGTTTCTCAGTTTGTTTCCTAGTGCCGGTTTGAAGTTCCTTCAATTTTCACTGTGAAACAGATTTGGAGCTAGTAGATTCCCATTTATATATATGAAGTAGTGTTTGCAACTGAAAGGAAATTTTGTGTTCCCAACAAGCTATGTGATGGACGGATTTCACACACACTTATTTCTCAAAACAGTGCTTGTGGAGAGATTTTCGTTCATCTAGCACAAAGGGAACGGACTGCAAGGGAACTTTTACTCTGGTTTCTCAGTCTGTTTCCTAGAGCCGGTTTGAAATTCCTGCAGTTTTCACTGTAAAACCCAGATGGAGCTAGTACCTCCCCTTATATATGTATGGAGTGGACTTTGCAACTGAAAGTAACCTTTGTGTTCCCAATAGGAAATGTGAAGGACGGCTTTCACACACACTATATTCTCAGAACTGAACATGTGGAGAGACGTTCCTTCATCTATCACAAATGGAACGGGTTGCAGGAGAAACTTTTACTCTGGTTTCTCAGTTTGTTTCCTAGTGCTGGTTTGAAGTTCCTGCAATTTTCACTGTGAAACAGAGTTGGAGCTAGTAACTTACCATATATATGTAGGAAGTGGTGTTCGCAACTGAAAGGAAACTATGTGTTCCCAACAAGCTAGGTGATGGACGGATTTCACACACACTTATTTCTCAAAACAGAGCTTGTGGAGAGATTTTCGTTCATCTAGCACAAAGGGAACGGACTGCAAGAGAACTTTTACTCTGGTTTCTCAGTCTGTTTCCAAGTGCCGGGTTGAAGTTCTTATAGTTTTCAATGTAAAACCATGTTGGAGGTAGCACCTCCCCATATATAGTTATTGAGTGTAGTTGCAACTGAAAAGAATCTGTGTGTTCCCTACAAGCTAGGTGTAGGACGGCTTTCACACACACTTATCTCTCAGAACTGAGCATGTGGAGAGACATTCGTTCTTCTAGCACAAAGGGAATGGGCTGCAGGAGAAACTATTACTCTGGTTTCTCATTATGTTTCCTAGTGCCAGTTTGAAGTTCCTGCAGGGTTCACTGTAAAACCGGGTTGGAGCTTCTAGCAAACCTTATATATGTATGGTTTGGTGTTTGCAACTGAAAAAAATTTTGTGTTCCCATCAAGCTATGTGAAGGACGGCTTTCAAACACACTTATCTCTCAGAACTTACCATGTGTAGAGACGTTCTTTCATTTAGCACAAAGGGAAAGGGTTGCAGGAGAAACTATTACTCTGGTTTCTCAGTCTGTTTCCTAGTTACGGTGTGAATTTCCTGCAGATTTCACTGTAAAACCGAGTTGGAGCTAGTATCTCCCCATATATATGTATGTATTGGAGATTGCAACTGAAAGAAAACTTTGTGTTCCCAACAACCTAGGTGAAGAACGGCATTCACACACACTGATCTCTCAGAAATGATCATGTGGGGAGACGTTCGTTCATCTAGCATAAAAGTGAAAGGATTGCTGGAGAAATTTTTACTCTGGATTCTCATTCTGTTTCTTAGTGCAGATTTGAAGTTCCTGCAGTTTTCACTGTAAAACCGAGTTGGAGCTAGTACCTCCCCATATATATGTAAGAAGTGAAATTTGCAACTAAAAGGAAACTTTGTGTTCCCAACAACATAGGTTAAGGACGGCTTTCACACACACTTATCTCTCAGAAGTGAGCATGTGGAGAGACGTTCGTTCACCCAGCACAAAAGGAACGGGTTGCTGCAGAAACTTTTACTCTGGTTTCTCAGTCTGTTTCCTAGTGCCGTTTTGAAGTTCCTGCAATTTTCACTGTAAAAACGAGTTGGAGCTTATACCTCCCGATATATATGTATGGAGTGGAGATGGCAAATGAAAGGAATCTTTGTGTTCCCAACAAGATAGGTGAATGTCGGCTTTCACACACAATTATCTCTCCGAAATGAGCATGTGAATACACGTTCGTTCATCTAGCATAAAAGGAACGGTTTGCTGTAGAAACTTTTACTCTGGATTCTCAGTCTGTTTCCTAGAGCCAGTTAGAATTTCCTGCAGTTTTTACTGTAAAACCGAGTTGGAGCTAGTACCTCCCCTTAGATATATATGGTGTGTTGTTTGCAACTGAAATGATTCTTTGTGTTCCCATCAATCTAGGTGATGGACCGCTTTCACAGACACTTATCTCTCAGAAATGAGCATGTGGAGAGACTTTAGTTCATCTAACACGAAGGGAACTGGTTGCAGAAGAAACTTTTACTCTGGTTTCTCAGTCTGTTTCCTAGTGCCGGTTTGAAGTTCCTGCAATTTTCAATGTGAAACAGAGTTGGAGCTAGTAGCTTCCCATATATATGTATGAATTAGTGTTTGCAATTGAAAGGAAACTTTGTGTTCCCAACAAGCCAAGTGATGGACGGATTTCACACACACTTATTTCTCACAAGAGAGCTTCTGGAGAGATTTTCGTTCATCTAGCACAAAGGTAACGGACAGCAAGAGAAACTTTTACTCTGGTTTCTCAGTCTGTTTCCTAGAGCCGGTTTGAAATTCCTGCAGTTTTCACTGTAAAACCCAGATGGAGCTAGTACCTCCCCTTATATATGTATGCAGTGGATTTTGCAACTGAAAGTAACCTTTGTGTTCCCAATATGAAATGTGAAGGACGGCTTTCACACACACTTAACTCTCAGAATTGAACATGTGGAGAGACTTTCGTTCATCTAGCACAAAGGGAACGTGTTGCAGGAGAAACTTTTACACTGGTTTCTCAGTCTGTTTCCTAGTGCCGGTTTGAAGTTCCTGCAATATTCACTGTGAAACAGAGTTGGAGCTAGTAGCTTGCCATGTATATGTATGAAGTGGTTTTTGCAACTGAAAAGAAATTTTGTGTTCCCAACAAGTTAGCTGAAGGAAGGCTTACACACACAATTATCTCTCAGAAATGAGCATGTGGAGAGACGTTCATTCATTTAGCACAAATGGAACTGGTTACAGGGGAAACTTTTACTCTGGATTCTCAGTCTGTTTCCTAGTTCCGGTTTGATATTACTGAATTTTTCACTGTAAAACCGATTTGGGGTAGGACCTCCCGATATATATGTAAGTAGTGGAGATTGCTACTGAAAGAAAACTGTGTGTTCCCAACAAGTTAGGTGAAGGACGGCTTTCACACACACTTATCTCTCAGAACTGATCATGTTGAGAGACGTTCTTTCATCTAGCACAAAGGAAACGGGTTGCTGGAGAAATTTTTACTCTGGTATCTCAGTCTGTTTCCTAGAGCCGTGTTGAAGTTCCTTCAGTTTTCACAGTAAAACCGAGTTGGAGCTATAACCTCCCCATGTATATGTATGGAGTGGAGTTTGCAAATGAATGGAGGCTTTGTGTTCCCAACAAGCTAGGTGAAGGACGGCTTTCACACACAATTATCTCTCAGAACTGAGCATGTGGAGAGACGTTGTTTCATTTAGCACAAAGGGAACGGGATGAAGGGGAAACTTTTACTCTGGTTTCTCAGTCTGTTTCCTAGTGCCGGTGTGAAGTTCCTGAAGATTTCACTGTAAAACCGGGTTTCAGCTAGTACCTCCCCATATATATGTAAGAAGTGAAATTTGCATCTAAAAGGAAATTTTGTGTTCCCAACAACCTAGGTGAAGGACGGCTTTCACACACACTTATCTCTGATAACTGAGCAAGTGGAGAGACGTTCGTTCACACAGCACAAAAGGAACGGGTTGCTGGAGAAACTTTTACTCTGGTTTCTCAGTCTGTTTCCTAGTTCCGTTTTGAAGTTCCTGCAATTTTCACTGTAAAAACGTGTTGGAGCTTATACCTCCCGGTATATATGTATGGAGTGGAGATGGCAAATTAAAGGAAACTTTGTGTTCCCAACAAGATAGGTGAAGGACGGCTTTCACACACAGTTATCTCTCAGAACTGAGCATGTGAATACACGTTCGTTCATCTAGCAAAAAAGGAACGGTTTGCTGTAGAAACTTTTACTCTGGTTTCTGTCTGTTTCCTGATGCCGGTGTGAAGTTCCTGCAGTTTTCACTGTAAAACCCAGATGGAGCTAGTACTTCCCTTATATATGTATGGAGTGGGGTTTGCAACTGAAAGAAAACTGTGTGTTCCCAACAAGTTAGGTGAAGGACGGCTTTCACACAAACATATCTCTCAGAACTGAGCATGTTGAGAGACGTTGTTTCATTTAGCACAAAAGGAAAGGGATGTTGGAGAAACGTTTACTGTGGTTTCTCAGTCTGTTTCCTAGTGCCGGTGTGAATTTCCTGCTGTTTTCACTGTAACACCTTGTTCGAGCTAGTACCTCCCCATATATATTTATGTATTGGGGTTTGCCACTGAAAAGGAATTTTGTGTTACAATCAAGCTAAGTAAAGGGCAGCTTTCACACATACTTATCTCTCAGACCTGAGCATGTGGAGAGACATTCGTTCTTCTAGCACAAAGGGAACGGGCTGCAGGAGAAACTATTACTCTGGTTTCTCATTCTGTTTCCTAGTGCCGGGTTGAAGTCCCTGCATTTTACTTTGTAAAACCGAGTTGGAGCTAGTACCTCCCCACATATATGCAAGGAGTGGAGTTTGAAACTTAAAGGAAACTTTGTGTTCCAAACAAGCTAAGTGAAGGAAGGCTTTCACACACACTTATCTCTCAGAAATGATCATGTGGAGAGATATTCGTTCATCTATCACAAACGGAACGGGATGCTGGTGAAACTTTTACTCCGGTTTCTTAGTCTGTTTTCTAGTGCCGGTTTGAAGTTCCTGCAGATTTCACTGTAAAACCAAGTTGGAGCTTCTACCTCCCCTTATATATGTATGGATTGGAGTTTACAACTGAAAAAAAACTTTGTGTTCCCATCAAGCTACGTGAAGAACGGCTTTCACACACAGGTATCTCTCAGAACTTAGCATGTGAAGAGACGTTCTTTCATTTAGCACAAAGGGAACGGGTTACAGGAGAAATTATTACTCTGTTTTCTCAGTCAGTTTCCTAGTCCCGGTGTGAATTTCCTGCAATTTTCAGTGTAACACCGTGTTGGAGCTAGTATCTCACCATATATATGTATGTATTGGGGTTTGCAACTGAAAGGAAACTATGTGTTCCCATCAAGATACGTGAAGTTCGGCTTTCACACACACTTACTTCTCAGAACTGAGCATGTGGAGACAAGTTCGTTCATCTAGCACAAAGGGAATATTTTGCAGGAGAAACTTTTACTGTGGATTCTCAGTCTGTTTCCTAGTGCCGGTGTGAAGTTCCTGCAGTTTTCACTGTAAAATCGATTTGGAGCTAGTACCTCCTATTATATATGTATGGATTTGAGTGAAACTGAAAGGAAACTTTGTGTTCCAAACAAGCTAGGTGAAGGACGGCTTTCACACACACTTATCAGCTAAGAACTGAGCATGTGGAGAGACGTTCTTTCATCTATCACAAAGGGAACGGGTTATTGGAGAAACTTTTACTCTGGTTTTTCAGTCTGTTTCCTACTGCCGGTGTGAATTTCCTGCAGTTTTCACTCTAAAACCGAGTTGGAGCTAGTACCTTCCCACATATATGTATGTATTGAAGTTTGCAACTGAAAAGAAACTTTGTGTTCCCATCAAGCTAGGTGAAGTTCGGCATTGACACACACTTATCTCTCAGAAATGAGCTAGGGGAGAGACGTTCGTTCATCTAGAACAATGGGAACGGAATGCAGGAGAAATTTTAACTCTTGTTTCTCATTCTGTTTCCTAGAGCCGGTGTGAAGTTCCTGCAGTTATCACTGTAAAACAGAGTTGGAGCTAGTACCACCCTATATATAAGTATGGAGTGGAGTTTGCAAGTGAAACTAAACTTTGTGTTCAAAACAAGATAGGTGAAAGGCGGCTTTCACACACACTTACTTCTCAGAACTGAGCATGTGGAGAGACGTTCGTTCATCTAGCACAAAGTGAACGGGTTGCTGGAGAAACATTTACTCTGGTTTCTCAGTCTGTTTCCTAGTGCCGTGTTGAAGTTCCTTCAGTTTTCACAGTAAAACCGAGTTGGAGCTTGAACCTCCCCATATATTTGTATGGAGTGGAGTTTGCAACTGAAAGGAAACTTTGTGTTACCATCAAGCTAGCTAAAGGACAGCTTTCACACATACTTATCTCTCAGAACTGAGCATGTGGAGAGACATTCGTTCTTCTAGCACAAAGGGGACTGCCTGCAGAGGAAACAATTATTATGGTTTCTCATTCTGTTTCCTAGTGCCGGTTTGTAGTTCCTGCAGTTTTCACTCTAAAACCGAGTTGGAGCTAGTACCACCCCATATATATGTATGGAGTGTAGTTAGCTACTGAAAAGAATCTTTGTGTTCCCAACAAGCTAGGTGAAGTACGGCATTCACACACACTTATCTCTCAGAATAGAGCATGTGGAGAGACCTTCGTTCATCTAGCACCAAGGGAACGGTTTACTGGTGAAACATTTACTCTGGTTTCTCAGTCTGTTTCCTAATGCCGGTGTGAATTTCCTGCAGTTTTCAGTGTAACACCATGTTGGAGCTAGTATCTCCCCATATATATGTATATATTGGATTTTGCAACTGAAAGGAAACTTTGTGTTCCCATCAAGATAGGTGAAGTTCGGCTTTCACACAATTACTTCTCAGATCTGAGCATGTAGAGAGACGTTCGTTCATCTAGCACAAAGGGAACGGGTTGCTGGAGAAACTTTTACTCTGGGTTCTCAGTCTGTTTCCTAGTGCGGGGTTGAAGTTCCTGCAGTTTTCACTGAAAAACCGTGTTGGATGTAGCACCTCCCCATATATAGGTATTGAGAGTAGTTTGCAACTGAAATGAATCTTTGTGTTCCCTACAAGCTAGGTGAAGGACGGCTTTCACACACACTTATCTCTCAGAACTGAGCATGTTGAGAGACTTTGTTTCATTTAGCCAAATGGAAAGGGATGTTGGAGAAACGTTTACTCTGGTTTCTCAGTCTGTTTCCTAGTGCCGGTGTGAATTTCCTGCAGTTTTCACTGTAACACTTAGTTGGAGCTAGTACCTCCCCATATATATTTATGTATTGGAGTTTGCAACTGAAAAGAACCTTTGTGTTACCATCAAGCTAGTTAAAGGGCAGCTTTCACACATACTTATCTCTCAGAACTGTGCATGTGGAGAGACATTCGTTCTTCTAGCACAAAGTGAACGGGCTGCAGGAGAAACTATTACTCTGGTTTCTCATTATGTTTCCTAGTGCTGGTTTGAAGTTCCTGCAGTTTTCACTCTAAAACCGTTTTGGAGCTAGTACCTCCCCATAAATATGTAAAGTTAGGAGTTTGCAACTGAAAGGAAACTTTGTTTTCCCAACAAGCTACTTGAAGGACGGCTTTCACACACACTTATCTCTCAGAACAGTGCATGTCGAGAGACTTTCTTTCATCTAGTACAATGTGAACGGTTTTCTGGAGAAACTTTTACTCTGATTTCTTAGTCTGATTCCTAGTGCCGGTTTGAAGTTCCTTCAGGTTTCACTGAAAACCGATTTGGAGCTTCTAGCACACCTTATATATGTATGGTTTGGTGTTTACAACTGAAAAAAATTTTGTGTTCCCATCAAGCAATGTGAAGGACTGCTTTCACACACACTTATCTCTCAGAACTTACCATGTGTAGAGACGTTCTTTCATTTAGCACAAAGGGAAAGGGTTGCAGGAGAAACTATTACTCTGGTTTCTCAGTCTGTTTCCTAGTTACGGTGTGAATTTCCTGCAGATTTCACTGTAAAACCGAGTTGGAGCTAGTATCTCCCCATATATATGTATGTATTGGAGATTGCAACAGAAAGGAAACTTTGTGTTCCCAAAAACTTAGGTGAAAAACGCCATTCACACACACTGATCTCTCAGAAATGATCATGTGGGGAGACGTTCGTTCATCTAGCATAAAAGTGAAAGGATTGCTGGAGAAATTTTTACTCTGGATTCTCATTCTGTTTCTTAGTGCAGATTTGAAGTTCCTGCAGTTTTCACTGTAAAACCGAGTTGGAGCTAGTACCTCCCATATATATGTATGAAGTGAAATTTGCAACTAAAAGGAAACTTTGTGTTCCCAACAACATAGGTGAAGGACGGCTTTCACACACACTTATCTCTCAGAACTGAGCATGTGGAGAGACGTTCGTTCACCCAGCACAAAAGGAACGGGTTGCTGGAGAAATTTTTACTCTGGTTTCTAAGTCTGTTTCCTAGTGCCGTTTTGAAATTCCTGCAATTTTCACTGTAAAAGTGAGTTGGAGCTAATACCTCCCGATATATATGTATGGAGAGGAGATGGCAAATAAAAGGAATCTTTGTGTTCCCAACAAGATAGGTGAATGTCGGCTTTCACACACAATTATCTCTCAGAACTGAGCATGTGAATACACGTTCGTTCATCTAGCAAAAAAGGAACGGTTTGTTGTAGAAACATTTACTCTGGATTCTCAGTCTGTTTCCTAGAGCCAGTTTGAATTTCCTGCAGTTTTACTGTAAAACCGAGTTGGAGCTAGTATCTCCCCTTAGATATATATGGTGTGTTGTTTGCAACTGAAATGATTCTTTGTGTTCCCATTAATCCAAGTGATGGACCGCTTTCACACACACTTATCTCTCAGAAATGAGCATGTGGAGAGACGTCCGTTCACCCAGCACAAAAGGAACGGGTTGCTGGAGAAACTTTTACTCTGGTTTCTCAGTCTGTTTCCTAGTGCCTGTTTGAAGTTCCTGCAATTTTCACTGTGAAACAGAGTTGGAGCTAGTAGCTTCCCATATATATGTATGAATTGGGTGTTTGCAACTGAAAGGAAACTTTGTGTTCCCAACAAGCTACGGTGATGAACGGATTTCACACACAATTATTTCTCACACAAGAGCTTCTGGACGCAGATTTTCGGTCATCTAGCCACAAACGGTAACGGAAAGCAAGAGAAACTTTTACTCTGTTTCTCCGTCTGTTCTCACTAGACCCGGTTTTGAAATTCCTGCAATTTTTCACTGTATAAACCACGATGGAACGCTACTTAACCTACCCTTATATATGTATGGAGTGGACTTTGCTACTGAAAGTAACCTTTGTGTTCCCAATAGGAAATGTGAAGGACGGCTTTCACACACACTTAACCTCTCAGAACTGAACATGTGGAGACGTTCGTTCATCTAGCACAAAGGGAACGGACTGCAAGAGAAAACTTTTACTCTGGTTTCTCAGTCTGTTTCCTAGCCGGTTGTTAGAAATTCCTGCATTTTCACTGTAAAACTCAGATGGAGCTAGTACTTCCCTTATATATTATGGAGTGGGGATTTACAACTGAAAGTAACCTTTGTGTTCCCAATAGGAAATGTGAAGGACGCTTTCACACACACTTACCTCTCAGAACTGAACATGTGGAGAGACGTTCGTTCATCTAGCACAAAGGAACGGGTTGCAGGGAAAATTTCTACTCTGGTTCTCAGTTGTTTCCTAGTGCCGGTTTGAAGTTCCTGCAATTTTCACTGTGAAACAGATTTGGAGCTAGTAGATTCCCATATATATGTATGAATTGGTGTTTGCAACTGAAAGGAAACTTTGTGTTCCCACAGCTAGGTGATGGACGGATTTCACACACACTTATTTCTCAAAACAGAGCTTGTGGAGAGATTTTCGTTCATCTAGCACAAAGGGAACGTACTGCAAGAGAACTTTTACTCTGGTTTCTCAGTCTGTTTCCTAGAACGGTTAGAAATTCCTGCATTTTCACTGTAAAACCCAGATGGAGCTACTACCTCCCTTTATTATATATGGAGTGGACTTTGCTACTGAAAGTAACCTGTGTTCCCAATAGGAAATGTGAAGGACGGCTTTCACACACTAACCTCTCAGAACTGAATATGTGGATAGACGTTCGTTCATCTAGCACAAAGGGAACGGACTGCAAGAGAAACTTTTACTCTGGTTTCTCAGTCTGTTTCCTACTGCCGGTTTGAAGTTCCTGCAAGTTTCACTGTAAAACCGTGTTGGAGCTTCTTCCTCACCTTATATATTTATGGATTGGAGTTTGCAAGTGAAAAAAACTTTGTGTTCCCTTCAAGCTATATGAAGGTCGGCTTTCACACACACTTATCTCTCAGAATAGAGCATGTGGAGAGACATTCGTTCATCTAGCATAAAAGTGAAAGGATGCTTGAGAAATTTTTACTCTAGATTCTCAGTTTGTTTCTTAGTGCAGTTTTGAAGTTCCTGCAATTTTCACTGTAAATACGAGTTGGAGCTAGTACTTCCCGATATATATTTATGGAGTGGAGATTGCAAATGAAAGGAAAATTTGTGTTCCCAACAAGATAGGTGAAGGTCGGCTTTCACACACACTTATCTCTCAGAATAGAGCATGTGGAGAGACATTCGTTCAAGCATAAAAGTGAAAGGAATTGCTTGAGAAATTTTTACTCTAGATTCTCAGTCTGTTTCTTAGTGCAGTTTTGAAGTTCCTGCAATTTTCACTGTAAATACGAGTTGGAGCTAGTACTTCCCGATATATATTTATGGAGTGGATTGCAAATGAAAGGAAAATTTGTGTTCCCAACAAGATAGGT